>NC_061110.1:28057814-28145829 GCF_015104395.2 Macrobrachium nipponense | reverse complement strand
CTCATCAGTGAAGAGGCTATGTGCCAGAGTGGAGAGAGCCAAGTTACTCAAGGGCTCTAACCACCTCATCTCCCATGCAAAATATGATATTGTCATGTTACAATAAAGTTTTATACATACTTACCTGACAGATATATACTTAGCTATAGACTCCGTCGTCTCCGACAGAATTTCAAATTTCGCGGCACACGCTACCGGTAGGTCAGGTGATCTACCGCCCTGCCCTGGGTGGCAGGACTAGGAACCATTCCCGTTTTCTAATCAGAATTCTTCTCTTCCACCTGTCTCCTGCGGGGAGGCTGGGCGGGCCATTAATCGTATATATCTGTCAGGTAAGTATGTATAAAACTTTATTGTAACATGACAATATCATTTTTATACATTCAACTTCCCTGCCAGATATATACTTAGCTGATTAGCACCCATTGGTGGTGGGTAAGAGACAGCTAACTACTGAAATAGACAGGTAAACAACATATGTTGTAGGTATTAATAAACCTTGGTTCCTACCTTATTAGGCTGAAGACTTCGCGGCTACTGCCTTGGAGTCTGCTTAGCCTCAAGAGCCTCAGCGAGATATTGATCTATGGCTAAGAGTTCTTGTGGGTCTGCCAATGGGGTCTTATCCACTTACTCGGCAGAGCCTAAAGGCCTTGTCCATTGGGTGCTATCCCACTAACATGACAATACACCTTGTTCAAGGAGCACAACACCGATCCCGATCACCTGATCCTAACATCCCAGTTAGTTCTAAGATTGCAAGGAGTTATCCCCGAACTCCTTACAAACAACCAAAAACTCGAAACATAATTACACTTTCATTTACAAAATATACAAAAAAAATTTTGTACTCCTCTACTAGCCATACATACCCTTGATCCCCTACCAGCAATGACACTATGCTCCCGTGCGACATCAGTGAGCTTGCTAATAGAAAACCAAGCACATATCTGACAAGAGGGTTTATGTACGATAAAAACACAATATTTAAGGATCAGTCTTTGCTCCAAGACCCAGCACTGTATCTGCTGATACAAATGGACCTAGAGAGAAGCACTTCTCATAGGTCACTCTCACATCCTTCAGATAATGAGATGCAAACACTGAATTGCACCTCCAATATGTAGTCTCAATGATATTTTTTAGAGACATATTCTTTTGGAACGCCAAGGACGTTGCTACTGCTCTCACCTCATGGGTCTTGACCTATAGAAGACCGAAGGATTCCTCCGAGCAGTTCTTGTGAGCGTCCGTAATTACGCTTCTCACAAAGAAAGCCGAAGCGTTCTTGGACATGAGTCTTTTGGGGTTCTTCACCGCACACCAAAGACCTTGTTGACAAGCTCCCATCTGTCTCTTCCTCTCTAAATAATATTTAAGAGCTCTCAACTGGACAGAGAGACCTCTCTATCTCTCTGCCTACGAGGTTAGATAGGCCTTTTACCTCCAAACTTCTGGGCCAAGGTTTTGACGGGTTTTCGTTCTTTGCCAGAAACATGTCTGGAAAGAACAGATGGCAGCATCTCCTTTGAACTCCACTGTGGAATCTAGAGCGTGCAATTCGCTTGTCCTCTTGGCTGTAGCGAGAGACACCAGGAATAAGCATTTCCTAGTGACGTCGCGGAAGGAAGCCAGATGTAAAGGCTCGAATTTATCCGATGAAAGGAATTTCAGGACCATGTCTAGATTCCAACTAGGTGTTCTAGGAGTAGCTGCCTTTGAAGTTTCAAAGGATCTAATTAGATCGTGTAGATCTTTGTTGCTTGCAATATCTAGCCCTCGATTCCTAAATACTGAAGACAGCATGCTTCTGTATCCCTTTATTGTTGAGACAGATAGGTGTGATTCCTCTCTCAGAAAGAGGAGGAAATCGGCAATATTCACTATAGAGGTACTGGAGGAGGACAGCTTCTGACTCTTACACCACCTCCTAAAGACTTCCCACTTTGATGGTATACTCTTCTCGTCGAAGCTCTGCGGGCTCTAGCGATAGAGCCCGCAGCCTTTGCGAGAAAAGCCCCTCGCTCTGACAAGTCTTTCGATAGTCGAAAGGCAGTCAGAGCGAGACCTGGGAGGTTGTGATGAAACCTCTCGAAGTGGGGTTGTCTGAGTAGATCTGGTCTGTTTGGAAGAGATCTGGGGAAGTCCACTATCCACTCCAGTACCTCCGTGAACCATTCCTGGGCTGGCCAAAATGGGGCTATTAGTGTCAACTTCGTGTTCTTCGAAGCTACGAACTTCCTGAGCACTTCCCACAGGATCTTGAACGGGGGAAAGGCGTATGCGTCCACACCCGACCAATCAGGAGAAACGCGTCTATTGCGAAGGCTCTCGGATCTTCCACTAGAGAGCAAAAGATCTCTATTCTTTTGGAGAGGAACGTCGCAAACAGGTCTATGTGAGGTCTCCCCCACAGGGACCAAAGACTTCGACACACTTCTTCGTGTAGAGTCCATTCTGTGGGAAGGACCTGATTCCTCCTGCTCAGTCTGTCCGCTTCTCACATTCTTGATCCCTTGAACAAATCTTGTGAGGAGAGTTATGCCTCTTTTTCTGTCCAGGTTAAACAGGTGTCTTGTTAACTGAAAGAGGGAGAAAGAGTGCGTGCCTCCTTGCTTGCGTATGTAAGCCAGAGCCGTGGTGTTGTCCGAGTTTATCTGTATCACCCCGCCTCTGACTATCTCTTCGAAGAACTTTAAGGCTAGGTGTATGGCCACTAGTTCCTTGCAATTGATGTGCCAGGACACCTGTTCCTTTGTCCAGGTGCCTGACACCTCCCTTGCTCCTAGCGTCGCTCCCCATCCCGACTCCGAAGCGTCTTTTTGGCATATAACACTTGGTCTGGGTTCTGCAGGGCAAGCGATACGCCTTCGTTCTTTTGAAGAGGAAGGATCCACCACTTCAAATGATCTTTTACCTCTTGTGGAAGCGGGATGATGTCCGAGAGTTGTCCCGTCTTCCAACTCCACACCCCTTTCAGGAAAAACTGAAGAGGGCGAAGGTGAAGCCTCCCCAGAGAGAAGAACTTTTCTAGTGAGGACAGGGTCCCTAAAAGGCTCAGATAATCCCTCGCTGAAAGCTGAACGTTCTTTCTCTCTAAGAAGCTCGAGATTTTCGACAAACCTCGAGTGATTCTTTCTCGCGAAGGAAATACTCGAAAACCCCGAGAATCCATCTGAATCCCCAGATAGACCAAGCTCTGGCTGGGGATCAGCTGCGACTTCTCGAGGTTCACGAGTAATCCCAGCGATTCTATCATGTTCCTTGTTACTGATAAGTCCTCCAAGCACTGAATCTCCGACTTGGCCCTGATCAGCCAGTCGTCTAAGTAGAGGGAGATGTTTATTCCCTCTAGGTGAAGCCATCTTGCCACATTCGCCATCAGGTGGTGAATACTTGCGGAGCTGTAGACAGACCGAAGCACAGAGCCTGAATTGAAAAATCTTGTCTCCTATTACAAAACGAAGATATTTCTTTGACAAATGGTGAATGGGAACGTGGAAATATGCATCTTGCAAGTCCAGAGAGACCATCCAATCTCCTGGACGAAGAGCCGACATTACTGAAGCGGACGTTTCCATGCGAAACTTCTTTTTCTGAACAAAGCGATTCAGAGCGCTTACGTCCAGAACTGGTCTCCACCCCCCCGATGCCTTTGGTACTAGAAAAAAGCGATTGTAAAATCCCGGGGAGTGTGGATCCTGCACAAGTTCGATGGCCTCCTTTTCCCACATTTGTTCCACCATTTGAAGGAGAGTCTTTCTCATTACAGGGTCTCTGTACCTCGCTGACAGTTCCCGAGGCGTAGATGTTAGGGGAGGGCTGTTCTCGAAGGGGATTACATATCCCTTCTTTAGGACCGACACTGACCAAGGGTCGGCTCCCCTTTTTGCCCATACTCCTGCAAAGTTCAGGAGTCTGGCGCCCACTGGTGCTTGAAGGAGCAACAAGTCATTTGGTTTTCTTGAAAGGCCTAAAGGAAGACCTTCCTCTCTTGTCAGAGCTCTTCTTTCTGGCAGGGGGGAAACGAGCCGCTGTACCTCCACGAAAGGGCTGCTGAAGGAGGACGAGAGTCCTTCTTAATCGCCGACACTACAGGGCGTCCTTTCTTGGACGTTTGTGTTAGTAGGTCTTGTGTCGCCTTCTCAGTTAGCGAGCGAGATATATCCTTCACTAACTGAGAAGGAAACAGATGATCCGATAGAGGGGCGAACAATAAAGCAGTCCTCTGGCTCGGAGAAACCCCTTTTGATAATAGGGATCCATATACTGATCTCTTTTTCAGGAGACCAGCACCAAAAAGGGAAGCCACTTCTCCCGAACCGTCCTGTACTGCCTTGTCCATGCAAGACAGGACGCTATGGAGAATCTCTGGGTTTTTAAGAAAACTCCGGATCTTTAGATTTGTTGGCCAGAACTCCGAGTGACCAATCCAGAAAGTTGAACACCTCTAAAGTGACAAAAAGTCCCTTTAGAAAAGTGGGTTCAACTCCGAAGTGCTCCACGTCGCTCTGACCGATCCTAAGGAGTGACGTCTAGAGGCCTCCACTAAATTGGAAAAGTCCGCATCTGCAGAGGCAGGCAGAGAAAGACCCATAGTCTCTCCTGTCCCATACCAAATACCTCTCTTTCCATGTAGTTTGGAAGGAGGCATGCAGAATACCGTCTTTCCTAACTCTTTCTTCTTGTCCATCCAAGAATCTAAAGAATGGAGTGCCTTCTTCATCGAAATTGCAGGCTTCATTTTCAGAAAGGCCGAAGATTTTGCCGTAGCCGAGCTCGAAAAGAGAGAACGAGGAGAAAGGAGGAGCCGCCGGACTAAGAGGAGTCTCCAAAACTCTTGTAGCAATAATGAGGGCTAAGACCTTATAACTCGAGAGTCCCTCATTTGCAGGAGGTTCGTCATCAGACAAATCGTCTAAACCTCGATCAGACGAAGGAGAAAGCTCACGTTTGGAGGGAGAGTCCTTCCAAGACCTCCTACGATCTGAAGGAGAGGAGCTCCTATTTGGAGAAGAGTCATAAATTCCAGGAACGAGTCTCCGACTCCTGCCTCCTGGCTCTTGACTCTTGCCTCCTGACTCCTGGCTCCTGACTCCTGCCTCCTGACTCCGGACTCCTGCCTCCTGACTCCGGACTCCTGGCTCCTGCCTCCTGACTCCTGCCTCTTGGCTCCTGGCTCCTGCCTCTTGACTCCTGCCTCTTGCCTCCTGGCTCTTGCCTCCTGGCTCCTGCCTCCTGCCTGGATGACTCCACACTCCTGGCTCTTGGCTCCTGCCTCCTGGTTGACTCCTCACTCCTGGCTCTTGGCTCCTGCCTCCTGGTGACTCCTCACTCCTGGCCGGTGCCAGACGTCTGATAGGTTCATCCAGGTTCGTACAGGAAACCTCACCTCGAGTAGGAGCATCGATCCTGGCGGCAGATACCTCATACGTCTGGAGGATCTTTTGATCGGAAGGGAAGAGTCTTTCCTTCTAGGAGGCTCCTTTGACAGAACTCCTACAAAAGACGAAATCTGCTCTTGCATCGCCATCATGAATCTCTTCGTAACCTCCTCTTTATCCTCTTCGGGAGGAGGGGAAGGAGGAGGGGAGGAGTCCATAGCCTCCACCTCCTGCCTCCTTTCTCACTCTGGTTGAAAGAATGGCTCTTCTTGCCTTCTTCACCCCCGAAGGAGACTCCTCAGGGAAGTTTTCTGGGCTCGAATCAATAGTCGGAGCCTTCCAACTCCTCTTGAGTGGCCGAGATCGATCTGAATCCCTCCAATCACGTCTCGGAGATGAAGATCCCGACGACGAAAAACACTCACGCAGGACGCTTTTACAATAGCGATCCTTGGCAGTCTGGGGTGTCACAGAAACCGCCGAAGGGACACCTGATCGGTGGGGATTCTCCACAACCTCCTTTCGGTTTTCGACATTCCTTCTCCTCTGGGCATGTGAGCTTGGAAGAGGTCTAGACCTAGGAGCGTTGCTGAGCCGACCAGATGCCCCCTCCACTACACTGGGGACACTCATATCACTGTCCACTGAATAATCACTAGCCTTACCTTGTATGGCAGCCATTTTGTTTTCCATCAACTTGAAGGCTGCTTTTAGATCGCAAGTTCTTTCGCTGAATCTACAGGTTCTGCAATAGGAGAAGGGGCTGCAATGGAAGGAGAAGTAGCAATACTTACCCTTGGGGAAGATCCCAAGCTAGGAATTAGTTCAGATCTCGAACTACTTAAACTTCTATAAGAAGCCTTCCTCACTCTTTCTCTCTCTAACTTTTTTAAATAATTAGTTAGATTCTTCCATTCGTTCTCACTCAAATTCTCACATTCCTTGCAAGTATTAGTAAAAGAACATTCATACTCCCTGCAACCTTGCATACCGTGTGAGGGTCTACCGAAGCTTTCGGCAACCTCAACTTACAGCCTACATTCACACAAACGTCTCACAAACCATTCCAGAGTCAGACATTTTTAAAGAAAAATCCAAAATCAAGTCCACAAAACAGTCCACAAAAGCGTATGCCAATCCAACAATCCAGATACGTCACCAAAAGTCGGTCAAGAAGATCAATTGCCGGTGAAAAAAGAAAAAACCAATCGAGAGGAACCAACAACAATGTTGATGGCCCGGGCGACAGAAGAATTCTGATTAGAAAACGGGAATGGTTCCTAGTCCTGCCACCCAGGGAAGGGCGGTAGATCACCTGACCTACCGGTAGCGTGTGCCGCGAAATTTGAAATTCTGTCGGAGACGACGGAGTCTATAGCTAAGTATATATCTGGCAGGGAAGTTGAATGTATAAAATTGTATTTTTCATCACTAACAAACCTGAGGTCTTAACATTAGAATAAATCTTCTCGTGACAGCTGGAAACTGGTATTTAACAAAACTGTGTATGCAGGGGACTAGTACTGGCATCTGTGCTTGGTCATGAGTTATGTGGGACCATCCACATAACCCTAGGCAACCCATGACCATGAGTTATTCTTCCAACCCAGGTTAATTGTTAGAGGGGTAGTTAGAGGTGGGCCTTTGTATGTTAACACCTCAAGTTTGTTAATTATAAAAAATAGATTTAAAAATTTGTCATTTGTTCATATAAGAAACAAAGCCTCACTCTTAACATTAGGACAGACTTACCTTTGGTGGGAGGTAAGTACTATTAACCTACTGGAGGTTTGTTACCTTTGATCAGTTTCCTAAACAAAATCATTCTAAGAAAAACTGATCATCATTTCAGAATCTAAGATATATATCAATATCATAGATTCAGACTTCTGGGTTTCTATACAATGTCATAGTTCATTGCACCCGTGGAAGATAAGAAGCTGTCTGTTCTAATAACAAACCATCTTGCTACTGATAGGTATCTTAAACTCATGATTACTCTAACAGCATGGCTACTTCACTCACCTGTATCCTGTCTGTTCCAGCTTATGACAGTAGCACTCTCTTCTTAATGCCCATAAGTAAAGAAGGAGACAGAAAATATAAAAGAAAACAGACCAGTAGTTTCATTCATTTCACTTTCATACCCACATCTTAGAGAAGATACAAAATGACCTGCCAGGGGCACTGGATGGGTTGCACAACTTGTTGAGCAGCCACCACTGGACCCAAAGAAAAAGTGTCTGAACCTATGGGCAACATCCTTCAAGTAAAAGGAAGTGAAAGTGGTTTGCATAACCATGAACCAGCTCTTAATATTCTATGAACAGATATATTCTTCTTAAAAGCCAAGGAAGAGCTCAGACCTCTAAATTCATGCGGTCTTGCCCTCATGATGTCATCTGACTCTCTTGCCTCTGTTTAATAGGCATTCCCTATTGTTTTTCTTAACCAAAACGAAACTGTATTCTTGTACACTGCTTTCTTGACCCGGCCAGTGTTAAAAAAAAAATCTTTGACATGCTGGTCTGAGATGTCAAGTTCCTTTTAAATAAGCATGCAGCGTTATGACAGAACATAACATTTTGTCAGATCATTATCTACAGTCTCCCAAAGAAGGTATAGAAAAGGAGACAAATCTGTCATCAATAATTGTTGGATTCTGCGTCTTAGCAATGAATTTTAGAATAAATTCAAACACTAAAGAATGCCAACCGCTGGTGTGTTTTATGTCATGTGACAAACCTTGAAGTTT
The DNA here is from genome assembly GCF_015104395.2 of Macrobrachium nipponense. Lineage (NCBI taxonomy): Eukaryota > Metazoa > Arthropoda > Malacostraca > Decapoda > Palaemonidae > Macrobrachium > Macrobrachium nipponense. The sequence continues at coordinate 28,137,690 of NC_061110.1, read as the reverse complement.
CCTCACTCTTTTTGTCGATGCTAGGGCCACCAAGAAGACTGCTTTAAGCATACGTTTCTATCTGTAGCCTCTTGCAACGGTTCATAGGGAGCCTTTGTAAGGCTAGATAATACTAGAGTTAAATCCCAGCCAGGAGATTTAAGTTCTCTAGAAGGACAGGACTGCTGAAGGCTTTTGATCAACATAGATATTTCTCAAGAAGCAGAAATATCTAAGTCTCTCATCCTTAGCACCACAGCTAGAGCAGCCATATAACCTTTTATGGCTCATAAAGATAAAATTTTTTTCTATTCTCAGAAATACTAAAAAATCAGCTACTTGTTGAATAGAAGAACCAAGGGGAGAAATAACCCGTCTACAACACCAATCACAGTAGACGGACCAATTTCCCTGGTACACTCAATGACTTTCTGATATATCCTGACATCTGAGTAGACAGTGCTAGGGAAGTAGCTATCTTGGAACTTCTACCAGCAGAGACAACAGGTCTGGAAACCATTTTGCCTTAGGCACATAAAGGAGCAACCATCAACATCCTAAGCTTCTGAGACATCACCACTTTATTCAGAAGGGGGGAGTCTGCCCCAGCCAACAGATCTGAGACCATGAACAGTAGACCTCTAGCTTCCTGTTGAACCATGTAATGAAGAGGTCTAATATGGGTCTCCTACAAGTACACAGAGGGGACAGTAGGATAACCCAAGGGGATGATCTATGATAATATGCTCTACCCAAATACATTTTAATATCCTACTGTCAACTTGTGCACTGTAGACAGCAGAAATGTCCTATGAGGTGATTCCCCTATGATGACATACATTCAGTATGCTACTCATCAGAGATGTCCTAGGATGTTGAGACAGTACTGGTCTAGTTACTTGGACATATAAAGGTAGGTTAAGCTGGGAATTGTACCCAACCTAAACCTAACAAACAGGTCTGACAAAGATAAACCCAAACCAGTTAGGCTAGGCTAAGGACTCCTACACTTAGGCTAGGTTAGGATGGTTTAGATAGGTTTGAACTATCTAGGCTATGCCTAGAATCGACCACTTGATAAGAACTTAACCACTTAGGTTAGGCTAGTCTAGGCTAAGAACCCAACCACCTGCTAGGCCACGAACTCATTTGTTAGGTCTACATCTATTCAGGGCGGGAATACAAAAAAACAATCATGTTTGTTTTACCTCAGGTTTTGACACTACAGCGTTCTATTTGCTGCAGCAAGTAATGAGTGTTACCAAGTAACTATTGGCCATTATAGAAAAAGCTATCTATTTAAGCTATAGTAAATCTTGCCATGGGTCTTCTCGCTTGTATACAAAGTAGCAAGCCGTAGCACATATGCAGTCTTGCAAACACGGGGACAATTCCATATCCTGCTAGCCATTACCAAATTTGTTGAGGCCTAGACTGTTAGTGACTTACTGCCTACCTAGTAGATGGGTGGAGCCTCATGATGGCATATTATGTTTATGCTACGAATGGTTTTTGTATCCTTTTCTGCGATTTTCTCTGTTCTAGCATTGTTGACTTCATTTTGCTCTATAAATATCAAAACTATAAAACTTAGGTACTTAAGAATACTTGCAAAAATTAGGTAGGGTTATAAAATACACACTTGCCACCTTTCACCCTTATCTGATATCCATTGGCTCTGAATCCCTTAGTAGTAGTAGGTGAGTTACATAGTATTATTCATGATTCACCTGTTGATCGTATTTGTATAATTGGGGAAGTTAATCCTCACACCGCAAAACAATTCTATAATGAACTTGCTTCTGTCAAAATCATGCTCTCCAAATTAGCAATGTCATGCTCCTCCCTCCCTCCTCCTATTTCTATGTACAAAATAGCACAGACACAATTGCAACTTCCTGGCTGGACCACTGCATCATGTCTCCACAATTTCATGGTTCTACTGTGACATGCAACTTTCAATACGACCTTGCAACGGGCTACGATCATATCTGTTTACAGGTGTCATACAGTACCACATCCTTCCTTACCGTGAGAACCCCCTAACTGATCACTCATCAGCTGTTAACTGGGACTTTAAAAACCAACAGAAAACCACATAGTACTTTAGGGTGAAGACGGAAACCAGGTTGCAGTCAATAGTTCAACCGGCAAGACGCTTTACTTTGTACTAACAAAATTAGAAATGACCAGGACTACCTTTAAAATTCATCAAGGTAATTCCTGTAATATACCTGGCTGGAATGACTTTGTTAAAGATCTGTATACATATTCATGAGAAATGTTTTTACTGTGGAGGCAAAATGGTAGCCCAAGGGAAGGACACTGCGTTGCTAATGAGTCAGGCGAGAGCGCAGTTCAAACTTGCTCTTAAGCACTGCAGAATAAATGAAAAGCAACTAAAAGCTGATGAAATGTCTAGAAATTTAGAATCCAATGATTATCCTTGTCTTTGGAAACATTCAAACCCTAAATCCCAAAACTAATTATCACAGAGAATAGAAGCCATCAGTGACGAGGCTATCGCAAGAATGTGAGGCAATCACTTCAACACTATCCGGAATTACATAAACGATCAAGACTCCTAAAGGGATGTGGATAACCTTCTTGCTGATAACATTCAATTTCATTTTGCAGATCATATAATGCCAGGTATTATGGTCGGTAAATTCAGTGATGCCATAAACAATCTACTTAATAATAAGTCGCCCGGCTTCGATGGTTTTCCTGCAGAAGCTTTCAAATTCTGCTGCCTGATAATTTACATTTTGCTAGCTGCCCTATCCAGTGTGTATAATTCACCAGTTTCTTCCAGACTCTCTACTCTTAGTTCACTTCATACCATTAATCAAAAACAAGCTAAAGGATGCAGCTGACCCTGTCAATTATTGCTTGATTGCAATCACTAAGATTGCGTTGACGATACTCGAGTTGATTCTTCTAGTGAGAGTTCTCACCTTTTTACACACACTGACAACCAGTTCAGATTTAAAGCAAACCACTCAGCCAACACCTGTATCTACATCCTGAAATAATTGCTGAACTAAATCCATACTATTATGTATCATCAGCCTCTCCTGTTTTCCTCTGTTTTGTAGATGTGAGAAAAGCATTTGACATAGTAAACAACCTGAAGTTTTTCCTGAAGCTACAAAAAAGAGGCACAGCTCTATGTTCAATTGGAATTTTATATTGCTGGTTCTCCACACAGCAATTCTGTGTCAAATGGAGTAATGTATTGTTGTACACCTTTGGCTCCCTAAAAGGACTTTGGCAAGAAGGCATTTTCTCTCCGTACCTGTTTAATACATACACAGATCCCCTGAATATCAAACTGAAATCACTCCCAATCGGATTCACTGTCAATGAAACAACAACAAACAACCTGCGTTAAGCTGATGAGATGGTTCTGATTTCCTCATCTGTGCAAGGTCTCTAGTGACTCATTGACGCTTGCTGCCAATATGCAGAGGAATTTGATATTCTATACTACAACAAAACCAAGACCCAGTGCATGTCGCTGCTTACGGAATCACTAAGCATATTGCAGAACCACAAGTTTTCTTCAGAAATCATTGACTGGAATTCATGCATGAATTTCTGCATTTGGGTCACATTATCACGGACGACCTAAATGATACAGCAGACATAGAACAGAGGTGTCATAAACTATGTGCAACTGGCAACATGACTGCAAGGAGGTTTGCCTCCTGCCACCAAGACATGAAAATGCTGCTCTTCCACTCGTACTGTTACAGTATATAAGGGTGTTCCCTATGGGTGAACTATACCCGGACCATGATGAGATGTATCACTGTTGTTTACAATGACATTCTGAGATGCCTCAAAAACACTGCCACACAGATGTTCACAGAAAACTGCCTGGATAATTTAAAAATCATTGTAAGGACAACAATGTCCAGTCTGATCACCTGCCTGAGAAACAGCAGCAATTCACTAATACAAAGTATCCTAAGCAGGGAAAGATGGGAAAATGAGGCATGTTCCCTAAATGACTTAAAGAGGCATGTGTTTCCTAAATGACTTGCAGTAATACCTCAATCTTACATGATGCAAGTTGCTAGAATTCACAATACTGTGAACTTTTCATTGGAACCTAACTACTATAAACAAGATAATCAGTCAGCTCGAAGTACTATACGAGCATTTGTTCAATAAACGATACAAAATTTTCTTGAAAATATTGTTAGAAAAATTACAAATTTTCTAAGACAATTTGTATTTTTCATAGTTACAAACCTGAGTTCTTAACAATAAGATAATTTCTAGTGCCTTGCTGGATCCAGTAAAAATGCAGATGAAAGTAAGGAATTTTGCGAGATCTGGCAATGCGTGAGTATATCAGGTGAAGAGTGGTCAAAGACCACGCAACTATGCTATCACGCCAGTCTTTCCCGACTCAGGATGTCTTAACAAACAGAGGGGCGGATAGAGGTGGGCAGTATAATGTTAACATCTTAGGTTTGTAGCTATGAAAAATATAAATTGTCTTAGAAAATTTGTCATTTGTTCATACACGAACAAACCTTCAGTCTTAACAATAGGATAGACTCATACTTGGAGGGAGGTACAAGACATCCTAAACTGGCTGGGGGCCTACCCACCAGTCCAGCTCCAGAAAAAATGACTTCTGGAGAGGGACTGAAGCCTGTTGAGAAGCTAGATGACTTGATATCTAACCACGCAGACCCTGAGTGACGCACAATGATATATGGGAGAATCATTGTATAGGAAACCAAAGAGAAACTTTGACTGTCCAATAGCAAACCAATCCACCAGGGTTTGTTACCACTCCCAATTCCATCCCAAGGAGTGGGGAATATACTACTGAATAGAGGGTTTGATATTTGTATATTAAGCGACCACACTATCAGTATTACTACCTTACTCACCTGTATCAGACCTGCCCAGCAAATGACGTGTCTATCCTTAACCCGCCCAAAGGAAGAAGACAAGGTACAAGAGAAAGAAGGAGACCAGCCAACTCACTCATTCTCTCATCCACACAATCATCTTAGGTAAGATACAAAAGTGCCCTGTTAAGGGCAACTATGAGTTACACAACCTGTTGGGCAGCCACCACAGGACCCAGGGAAAACATGTCAATACATCTGTGGGCAACATCCTTAAGATAGAAAGCGGTGAATGTGGACTGGCGTAACCAAGTACCAGCGCTCAGCACTCTACGTACAGCCAAGTTCTTTTTGAAAGCCAGAGAGGGACCAATAACCCTAATGTCATGCGCTCTAGCCTGCACAGAAGTGGTGGCAGAATCATCAAGAGCCAAGTATGCCTGTTTGATGGCTTCCTGTATCCAAAAAGAGATAGTATTCTTAGACACCTCTTTCTTAGTACATCCTGTGCTAACAAAAAGTCTGCGGCAGCCTGGTCTAAGGTGCCGAGTCCTTTTAAGATCGCAACGCAGGGCCTGGACAGGGCACAACAAAAGTTCTTGAGCATCACCACCCACAAAGTCATTCAGTGATGGAATGGAAAATGAAGTGAACCTTTCATCATGCACAGAGGGATTTTGGGTCTTGGCCACGAATTCTGGGACAAATTCGAAGGACACCGACCCCCAAACCCTGGTGTGCTTCACATCATAGCTCAGAGTGTCTTTGAAGATGCCAAGGCCAGTAGGGAAACTGTCTTGAGCGTCAAGTTCCCAGGACAAGGAGATGTCGATACCTTTAAGGCATAACAAAAAACTCAGGGCCGCCCTGTAGCCTCTAATGGCAGAAATGGACAAACGTTTCTCGTCTCTGAGGAAGGTTAAAAAGTCTGCTATTCGCTGACTAGAGGTTGCAAGTGGAGAAAAACCTGTTTACATCACCAATCACAGTAGATCGCCCACTTGCCTTGGTAAGCTGCGGAGGTTGACTTTTTGAGACTGCTGGACATATGCCCTGCTGTCCTTCTGAGAAAAGCCTCTCGCTCAGAGGAGATATTTGATAGCCTCCAACCGCGAAGAGACAGGGATTCTACTGACTGGTGGAACCTGACACAGATGCCGCCAAGGGGGAATTTCCCTCGGAACCTCTGATAACAACGACAGCAGATCTGGAAACCATTCTGGCTGAGGCCACAGAGGGGCTACCAAAGTCATCCTGAGACCCTGTGAACTCATCAGCCTGTTCAGAACTTGACGGATCAAACAAAACGGAGGGAAGGCATACACCTCCAGGTTGTCCCCGGGATGTTAAAAAGCGTCCTCTGCTAACGCTAAAGGATCTGGAACCACTGAACAGAATATCTCCAGCTTCCTGTTGAACCGAGTCGCAAAAAGGTCCAGCATGGGTCTCCCCCAAACCTGGAAGAGTTTGTCTGTTACCACTTGATGAAGGGACCACTCTGTGCCTAGGATCTGATCCCGACGACTATGTTTGTCTGAGACCACATTCCATTTCCCTGGGATATACCTGGCTGAGAGCTCTACCAAATTGCTGACCCCCCACAGGTGAGCCTCGACGGTCAAGGCGTCAAGTTGACGAGAAACCAGGCCCCCCTGCTTGTTGCTTGTTGACATAGGCGACCACCGTGGTGTTGTCCGACAGGAGAATGACAGAATGACCCTCTACCTTCTCCCAAAACTCATTCAGACCCAGGAAGGCTGCCTTCAACTCCAAGACGTTGATATGTTGCTGTTTGTCCTTCAAACGCCTGATGCAATGAGGCCGCCTAAATGAGCCCCCCAACCTGCGAAAGAGGTGTCTGAGAACAGAAGGAAGTCCGGTGGAAGAGAACGCAGAGGGACACCCTTCGAAAGACCAGAATTCCCCCAGTCTCCATTGCAGAGGCCGAAGATGAAGACGCCCATGAGGGACCAGCTTCTCCAGGGAAGACAACACTCCCAGAAGAACCTGCCTCTGATGAGGTGACTGATGTGGTTCCGACAGGAAGTCGCTCGCCACCACTCGCAACTTCTCCAATCTCTGATCCGATGGAAAAACTCTTGCAACTGTCGTATTAATGGCCTTGCCCAGGTAGAGAATCCTTTGACTGGGTACGAGGTTTGACTTTTCCTGGTTGACTACAATGCCCAGTTCCAGACAGAACCAAAGTAGACGATCCCTGTCCTGCAGCAGCTTTTCCCTGGAAACTGCCAAGACCAACCGATCGTCAAGGTACCTTAGCAAACAGATCACCTGAGCATGGGCCCAACTTGATACGAGAGAGAAGACCCTTGTGAACACTTGAGGGGCTGTTGTCAGCCCGAAGTATAGGACTTTGAACTCAAAGACCTTGTCTCCGAGAGAGAAGCAAAGGAACTTCCTGGACATCGGATGAATAGGGATCTGGAAGTATGCGTCCCTTAAGTCTCGACAGCATGAAGTCGCCTTCCGTCACAGCTGGCAACACTGAACTCGGGGTCTCCATCTTGAACCATGTCTTCCTGATGAAGTGATTCAAGGTGGATAAGTCGATCACAGGTCTCCAACCTCCCGACACCTTCGGCAACAAGAAGATGTGACTGTAAAACCCTGGATACGGATGCACCACTTCCTCTATCGCATCCTTGTCCAGCATCTTCTGCACTTCCTCCCAAAGAGCCAAGAACTTCAGAGAATCTGGAGGATATGCCTTCCTGAGCTGCGGCTTGTCTGACAGAGGAGAGAAGTCGAATGGCAGTAGGTACCCCACCTGAAGGACATCTACAACCCACTTCTCCGCCACATAACTCTGCCACTTGGCCCAATGGCCCGCCAGGCACCCCCCCTACCCGTGGCGCAGGAGAGGGAGAGGCGCCTAACCTACTGACGGCCCCCTTTACCTCTGCCCCTTGGGCCCCTTCTTGGCTTAAGGAACGAGAGCGAAAGGGATGTTGGTCCTTTGATCTAGGCTGAGATGAACGGGGAGGCCCCGCCGAAACCGAACTCCTCGACGGCCTACCAGGCGACGATCTTCTTGACTGCTGCTGGACAGGGGGAGGAGGAGCAGGACGTCTCCGAGGACGAAACTCCGACTTAGACACAGCCTGGTGCACCAGTCAGTCTTTGGTGTCAGCCAGGCGCTGGTCTATTGCATCTTCCAGCTCGGCCCGAGGAAACAAAAATTGGGACTCCAACAGAACCCCATTCCTCAATGCCTCAATACCAGCAAGGACTCCGGGTCAACTGATCTCTCTATCCTAGATAAAGCTGCATCTCTTCTAATCAGGAGAAGGTTAGCCCATAAATTAACACATATATGAAAACGCCTTGCCTCTGGACTGCAACAGATTGGCAAGTGCGGATGCACTCACCAACCTTTCTGGGGACCTGTCAAAAGCTATCTTGGCAATGACCATATACCAGAAGTCCAGCCAAGAAACCGTCTGCAACATGGAGGATGCCGTAGATTCCAACGCTGAGGCATCCTGTGGAGACAAGGACAGAGCCACTGACCTCACCTGCTCCAAAGTCAATCCTGGCTTCAAGTGAATGGCGTCCGGGTTAAGATGATGCGACATCAAAAACGCAGAGTTTGTAGCATAGTATTTCCTATGTCTCGTGAGAGGCGGGGGTAGTAGCTTGGCAGAGCCCCTAGAGCGAAGCGAACTGTAATGGTCTGAAACAGAGGCGTTAACCTAATGCAAGACTGACTGGACGTGCCCCGACAAGGGAAGCTGAAAAAATGATTTGGGATCCTGCATAGCTCCCAGCAAGTCTTCCAAGCAAGAAGGAGTGTAAGATGACCGAGCACGAGACCTACTTTCCAAATTGTTTAAACCCATGAATGAGATTGACAACTTCTGAAAAAGAAGACAAAAACTTGCGTGTCTCCCTCCTCCTGCACCAGCAACGGAGACCGATGACGAGATGGGTGTGTAGGCTCCTCTAAGGCACCTTTCTCATTAAAATTAACGAAAGGATCAGCAGCCAAACAGCCCGAAACACCAACTAACCTGTCTGGGCTGGGTCCACGCGCCAACTCCCGCTACGAACCAACTACAACACTAGGAACATCACTACGCACCTTGCCAACAGATGACTCTTTAACATGTCCGCGAACGGTAACGGGGCAGGCAAACGCTCCTGCTGCACCAACTCTGCGCTCACAACCTTCGATCTCTTGACAGGTGCCTTGAGATCCTTACGGCTACGAATAGGCCCTGGAGAAGAAGAGGGAGCGCTTGCATCATGTGCACGGACGGGGGAGGTTGCAACATGCTCGCGATGTGCACGAACGGGGGAGGTTGCAACAAGCTCACAATTCGATGCAGAGGACAAAGCAGCCACTGGGGAAGATACACTAACACTCTCCGAAACACCAACACTCTCGAGAACACGGCCGTGTTGTTCCTCCCTCGTAGGCGAAGAAAGAGCAAAGTCCTTAGCCTTCCAACGCCTGATACACCAACGTGGTGTGGAGGGGGAAGGAGAGGAAGACAGCACTGGTTCCTTATGCGATCTCTTTGCAGGAGTCAGGGACGATGCAACACCTTTCCTTCCAGTCCTCCCAGCTGACATGGCGGCCAACTTATCATCCAAAACAGAGTCCAACCTCTTATGAACCACCTGGCATAATGCCTCAAACGGATCAGCAAGAGAAGGCTCTGATGACATGGAAGGGAGAGGGAGATGCAGCGAACTTGGCGGCAGAGATGACATCACTGCTGAGAGAGGCAGCGCAGAGGAGACGACTGGGAGTGACGTCAACGATGGAAGTGCCGTCACAAGTGGTGATGACGTCATGGCTTCCTCTCGGTCCGAACGGGAAGCAGACGCCACTGGCGGAATACAAAATGACTGGCTCCTGTAATGTCGTTAGCGGGCCTGGCGCCACAGCTTCCATCCGACTTGAAGAAGCGGCAACAGTCACTGGCGGAGCAATACAAGATGGCTGACCTCGACTACCCACGAAGACGAGGCATGGAGGAAAGGGGTAGCGAGCATCTATGAAGTGCGCCAGCAACCCCTCCAAGGATGGGAAACCCCCTAGCCCGAGCGTCTTCCAAATTGTCACCATCTTGGACGCCTCCAACTCTGGAATAAATGAGAATGATGAAAAAGCCTCCCCCTTCCCGGGAATCCAATCAACTCCCGAAGAAGAAGGGGCGACATTACAAAAATTAGCCTGAAGGCCTCCCGATACTTCCAACGACGAATCGATGGAAGAAAAGGAAGGGGGCAAAGGCACAACGCTACTATGGTTTGTGTGCACAGCAGGAGACGAAGCATCGGGAAGAGAAGACAAACCTTCCCATGAAGGAAGAGTAGAAACCCTCCGATGCTCTCTTGCTATAAAATGACTTCCACTGCTCTTTAGGCCATGCACGACATTCCATGCAAGGATTTGTTATTGTAAAAATATTATAGCGGCACCTACTACACGTGATGTGGGGGTCGGTCGCAGCCGAAGGCAAAAAACCAAGAACACGGAAAACCTGGAGTTCCGGGGCACACACGTTGACAAGGCCGAAAAGGAACAGAAGCCATAATAACAGCCACACACACTAAACACAATCGAAATGGGCAATGAACCGGGTAAAGGCCGAGAGAGGTCAACCAACTCTTGCCCAGGTGGTTAAGAAAAAGACTGATGCAGTGCCAGATCTCACAAGATGTCTTTCTTTCATCTGCGTTTTATCCGGATCCAGCTAGGCGCTAGAAATGATCCTATTGTTAAGACTGAAGGTTTGTTCGCGTATGAACAAACGGAAAGTTCAACAAACATATGACAGTTAAAACTCCAGACTTATTCAGCAAAGTTTCATCCACTGGAAGGGAGGATGGGATGGGAAATTTGCACAAGATTTGTTAATCAATAGTATTCTTGTTTTACTGTAATGGAATGGAACATAGTTTAGGCCAAAGGCTAAGCACTGGAACCTATGAGGCCACTCAGCACTGGAAAGGATATTGAGAGTATGTATGAAAGAAAGATATGAATGGAGGTACAGCTTAAGGAATGAAAGGGGTTGCAACTATGCACACTGCAAAGTGCCTTTAGTAATGTCTACGGTGCACCCCTTGAACTGCACTGATGGCACTACCCCCTACAGCTTGTTTTACTGGAGTTCAGCATCATAAACCACCAAGTACACCATCCACTGATCCAGTCCTCGCCCTGATTGAAGCTGAGGGCAGCTTAATTTCTCAAAAATGTAGACTTTACTACACCAAGAGTTGCATCACCAGCAAACTGAACAATCTCGTTTTCAAGGCCAACAACCATATCACTTTTATACACTAAAAATAATAGTGGACCAAGAACACTACCCTGCGGAACTCCAAATATAATAGGCCTTGGCTCACTAAAGATCCCATCCACAGCAACTCATGAAGGCTTGAGGCATCCTCTCAAGAAAGGATCACTCAAAGGAAGTCACTTTCCTCACTATGTCTCCAATATCATTTGAGCTGCAGCAAGTAGAGGCAATTAGTCTGATGTCAGTGTCTAAACAAACTGTTGTTGTTAATGCTGAATTATAACTTAAGAGGAAGGCAACCAGATATTAAGGAAATGGAAATACAGTAAGCATCAGTAATCTTTGAAAATGTTGAGACATCTACAACTTTGGCCTCCTCAATTATCAATGTTATTATTTTCTAATAGTTTAACCAAACCATGGAGCTATATGGAGGTCAAACTTTTAAAAGCACCTGTCTGGTGGATAATTGCAAATCGTGTGTGGCAGAAGACCTGTCTTACCCCATTTTATTTCTGCTTTTGAATATTCCTATCTCCCTTTTATTCATATGCTTATTCCCCATCTGCATCTTACTTTTACAACACCTACATATTTGCCGGATTACTGATTTTGATAAGGACACATGTCCACACTTACGGACAAGAATAAGTTATATTTTGGCACATTAAATAAAATATTTTTAAGGCTGACTTGCATGATTTTCCATTAGCTAGTTACCAAGTACATAATCAAGAGTTCTAATTTTCATAAAGTTTAACATACATGGAACAGCTGAACTTACTTTTTAATCTGGTCTAGTTGTGTCAAAACAGCATTAACTACCCGAACAGCATCACTTGGGTCCCCATTAGATTGTCCTGACCGTCTTGCTAATGTTAAACTTTCTACTTCATCAATGAGAAGCAGCACCAGTGATTCAGGATCTTCAACTAATTCTGTAATTCTATTGAACATCTTCTGGACTAGTTTTTCCACTCTGTAAACAGATGTCTTACTTGATGCAAAGAGCAAAAATAATAATATAAAAAAATCAAATCCTTGAACAAATTAAATTATAGAATTCTGTGTTAAATATCACCGAAACATCTTAAATTACAAACGTTTGTCTGTTGTGTGCATGGATGACTTCTGACATAAGTGCAATGACTGTATGGCAAGAACTGCATTAGTGTGTTATGTTCCATCATCACTATTAGTATCACTGATTCCACCCATATTGGAAGATAATTGGATGGTGTGTGAATACATTTAGCATATTTCCTACATGTACATGAGGCAAGTGGTATTTTAAAGATTACAATGATGTATTTCAATTACAGTATAACAAATAAACTATTGTATATATAAATTTATTATCATAGTGCAGGTACTATCGACAAGAAAACTGAATAAACAATCTTCTGAAATCTTCGGACACTCATTGCTCAATAATACGACACCTGGTAACTCTACAAAAGGGGGGGAGCTTCAAAGTCCTCATGCTTGTTGCTTCCCAGATTTCCAGTAACTTTAAACCATAAAGATTCTGTAAAAGTCCTTATAAACATTTACAGCTGAATGCAGTAACAACTGCTATGTATATTATTCGTTAAAGTTGGTTATGGTAACGTCAGCTCAAAAAGTAGAATATGGATCATCCTTCTTTACAACCTACCGAGAAACTCTTCTCATAATTAACACTATTATAATATATATACAGTGTTCCCCCGTATTCGTGGGGGATGTGTACCAGACACCCCCGTGAATAGTAAAACACGGAAAGTTAGAACCACCACTAAAATGCTTATAACTGCCTATCTTGAAAGTTCAGATACCAAATGTATACCTTTAATAACATCCTACTTCAAATATACCTAAAATTACTAACCTATTACTGTATTAATCTTTGAGGTTATATTAATATAATTTCAAAGTCATCTTAAACAATAACACAGAGAGAGAGAGAGAGAGAGAGAGATTGATCGAGAGAGAGAGACTAGAGATGAGAGAGGAGAGAGTAGAGAGAGCGAGAGCAGAGAGAGAGAGAGAAGAGAGAGAGAGGAAGAGAGAGGAGAGACTATTGAATGGCAACATCATATATCTGACCATCAAGAGCTAAATTATGAATTATTCCTGAGGACAGAGAGAGAGAGAGTAGAGAGAGAGAGAGAGAGAGAATAACTCCTAGACTCCATCAATATTTGAAAATTAGTTATAAGGTAAATCATTTATTTATATTACAAAACAAATAAACATACGTAAGTAAGAGAGAGAGAGAGAGAGAGAGAGAGAGAGAGAGAGAGAGAGAGAGAGAGAGAGAGAGAGAGAGAGAGAGAGAGAGAGAGAGAGAGGTTATTGCTTAATCTCATTAAACTTAATATTATTTGAACACTAGTACTGTATATTATTATTTCACCATAAAATGTAGTAATGCCCTTAAAGATATACAGTAGTGCCTCAGGATACGAAATTAATCCGTTCCGAAGCGGCCTTCGTAACCTGATTTTTTCGTATCTTGAACTACGTTTTACATGTAAATTGCCTAATTCGTTCCAAGCCCTACAAAAAACACCACAGTAAATTTTATAATAAAAGCTAAATTTGACCTATAAAAAAAAAAAAAACAATGGGGTCGACACACAATTGGACCATTCAATACCTAACATAACCTTTATTGTAGTACGTACCTGTAAATAAAGTGTATTAGTGTACAAGGTACAAGAAATACTTTACGTACATGTACGTACATATGTGGTAAAATGTGGAACCTTACCTTTCGAGTCAGGTGGTGACAGAGGAGGAGGATAAATGGCAGAAAACATGAACACTTAACTTGATGAAACACATTAAAAAATGGCAGAAAACATTAACACTAAACTTTAAGAAACACATTAACAAATGACAGAAAACATTAACACTTCTTGATTATTTAAGCCATCTTTGTTCTCCATAGAAAGGATCCTCCCTTCTTTCCGTGAACTTCAGCAACATTCTTGGGACCCATGGCTAATAACGTAAGTAATTAAGTTCACACACTACACGATAAAGTAACTTACAGTACTACGAAAGCGAAATCACTAACACGAATTTACGTTAACAAACGAAATACGCATATATGAACGAACGAATTCTAGTGTTTACGATAACGCTGCCGCAAAAAATGGTCAAGGAACGCCTTTACATAGAGGCATGATGATGACCAATATGAGAGCAGGATCTTATGGCGGTGACTAGCATCAGGAACCAATGGGAGTGCGGGAGGATGGTGGCAAGTCTACTCAGTTGGCGGATCGCGAATTCTAAAATTGTTCTCGGTGGTCCGAGCGAATCTCGAACTTTACCCTTTCGCAACCTGAATTGTTTTTGTATATAGAGGCAAAAAATCTTCGTCTTTCCTTTCGTAACTTGGATTTTCGTAAGTAGGAACTAACTCCGTATGTCGAGGTTCCACTGTACTGTATACCATAAACTTCCATGCCAAACAGGGGGGAGGGGAACGCGAGTTACCACTAGGACATGCGTATCTCATGTGGCAAAAGAGAGAGAGAGAGAGAGAGAGAGAGAGAGAGAGAGGGAGAGAGAGAGAGAGAGAGAGAGGAGAGGAAGAGAGAGAGATTTTTTTTGAGAGTTATCCTTATTTAAAAGAGTGAAATGGATAGATATTGTATTTCTTTAAAATACTATCACATATGAATTTTGAAATTAGTTATATTATTATTATTATTATTATGTGAAAATATTAATAAACATATAAACATGTATCATAGAAATTCTCTCATCTCGGTAAAAGAGAGAGAGAGAGAGAGAGAGAGAGAGAGAGAGTTATCCGTATTTGAAAGAGTGCAATGGAAAGGGTTACTGTAGTATTTCTTTAAAATACTATCACATATGATTTTTGTAATTACAATTATTATTTGAAAATATTTATAAACATATTATACATACATGTACCATAAAAATCTCTCTCTCTCTCTCTCTCTCTCTCTCTCTCTCTCTCTCTCTCTCTCTCTCTCTGTAAAATCCTCTTGTAGTTTAAAATATATATTTCTTGTACAAGATTAAAGCTTTCGACCATCAGCTGTGGTCTTATTCACTAAGACCACAGCTGATGGTCAAAAGTTTTAATCTTGTACAAGAAATATATATTTTAAACTACAAGAGGATTTTACTTCATTGCGGATTGTATCCCCCATTTACTTAGAGGTACGAATAGTACCTGGCTTCTTCACTATATATATATATATATATATATATATATATATATATATATATATATATATATATATATATATAATATATATATATATATACAGGGCGGCCCGCGGTTAACGGCGCAATCGCTCAATGGCGAATCGGTTTTACGGCGGTCGTCAAAAATATTCATTAAAAAAATAAGGCATTTTAAAATGATATTGTTAGAATACAATAAAGTTTTGTACATACTTACCGGCAGATATATACGATGCTAAGTATATATCTGCCGGGGAAGTTGCATGTACAAAAATGATATTGTTAGAATACAATAAAGTTTTGTACATACTTACCCGGCAGATATATACTTAGCATCGTATATATCTGCCGGGAAGTTGCATGTACAAAAGTTATTTTTACGGCACAATTTTTTTTCAGTTAAACAGCGCCGCTGCGCCGTTGTCTAACGTTATGTTCATACATTTTAGAAATGCCATTCAGACCATAAAGGTTATGCAAATTATATTAACAAAGTGCAAATTTAGCTATGGATGTGTCGATTTATAAATGTTCATGCTTTTGTTTAAAATGTGTATGAAAATGTATTACGTGTAAGGTATTTTTATTTCTGCACATAAATATGATACAAAGGCAGCTTTTGAAACTGCCATTCACGTTATCAAATACGATGTTTTTTCATGGTCTTTCTTGTGAGCCGGCCACCTGCCGCTCTTCCGAAAATATCGATTTAAAAAAAGTGCAAATTAGCAATCGATGTGTCAATTTTATAAATGTTTATGCTTTTATGTTTAAAAAAATGTAAACAAAAATGTATTATGAATAGGGTATTTTTATTTCTGTGCAGAAATATGATAAAAAGGCAGCTTTTGAAACTGCCCTTCAAGTTTATCGACTACGATGTTCTTTCAAGTTTGTTCTTGTATGCCGCCATCTGCGCTCTTCCGAAAATATAGTTAAAAAGAGTGTAAATTTAGCGATCGATTGTGTCGATTTTTTTTAAATGTTTATGCTTTTATGTTTAAAAAAATGTGTTATGAAAATATATTACGTAAAGGTATTTTAATTTTTGTACAGAAATAAGATACAAATTAAGGCAGCCTTTGTAACTACGCTCCATGTTGTCAGGGGATGTTTTTCATGTTCGTTCCGAAAAATGCATGGTGTTATTTTATTAAGTATGTATCTTTTCCATAAATCCTTTAAAAAGTTATACATGATTTCACTGAATACAAGAATATTAAAGGCAGTCCCCGGGTTACACGGCTTCGGGTTACGACATTCCAAGGTTACGACGCGTTTTTCTTAAATATTCATTGAAAAATCCGCCCTGGGTTACGATGTTTGTTCCGAGGTTACGTTGCTGATGCTTCCAACGCTCCGAGTTAACGACACTTTTAAAAAACGCATACGTACTATGATAAAAAATCCTTTATAGTTTAGCACAGTATATTAATAAAAATAAGTTTCTGGTTAGATTACAACAAAAATTTGAGGTTATGATGATTTCGACACTTTTTATGTCGTATTTTTCGAATTTTCTTTAGTGACGCCTCATATGCGGAACTAGTTCCGAGCGAATGAATACTAGCTTGCGATGCGCAAAGTTTATAACAGTCCAAAAGCGCAAATAATGAAAAAATCATTGCTTGTTTCCCAGTAATAATAACAAAACTAAGTTTCTGGTTAGATTACAATGCAAATTCCAAGATCCAAAGAGAGACATTATCCAGTAATTTGATGAGAGAGAGAGAGAGAGAGAGAGAGAGAGAGAGAGAGAGAGAGATGAGAGGATGAGAGAGAGAGAGAGAGAGAGAGAGAGAGAGAGGCGTCTTGGCAAATGAGATCATTTGCCAATGGTCTTGGAGATTGACGTAACGTTTATTTTCTGAACAGATAGGACAGAGAAGTGTTCGTTTCATTAAACGGATCTGGCTCATGCCAGTAAATGTTTTGTTGATACTAATAATATAAGCCTATTTAAAGATACGTTTACTTTAATTAGTCTCTATGATACGTAAATAGTAATCAACTGTTCCTGTAGCCCTCAAGATTTGGCAAAATCGAAGTATCCAAAGAGAGACATTATCCAGTAATTTGATCAGAGAGAGAGAGAGGCGTCTTGGCAACAATGGTCTTGGGGATTGACGTAACGTTTATTTTCTTAACAGATGGGACAGAGAAGTGTTCGTTTCATTAAACGGCCTCCGACTCATGCCAGTAAATGTTTTGTTGATACTAATATATAAGCCTATTTAAAGGATACGTTTAATTTAATTAGTCTATATGATACGTTAAATAGTAATCAACTGTTCTTGTAGCCCTCAAGATTTGGCAAAATCACTCCAGGTTGTACATAAAAACTTCAAAGAATGTAGTTGTCACCAGAGGATTACAATAGGTTTACCTTCAAGAACCAGCATTTTTTATGAAAATAACTCCCAGGTTGTACATAAAACTACAGGAAACAACATGTAGTGTAACCAAAGGATTACAAGTAAGGTTTTTATAACTTTTTATTAGTTTAAGACATTTTTCCGTCGTTCTGGCTTACAAAATGATTTTCGGGTTACGACGCGTCTTAAGAACGGGAACCCCATCGTAAACCCGGGGACTAGCCTGTATATGTATTCTCATATTATTTGTATTTTAAAAAAAATACTTCGGCAAATTAAGCCAGTATCGCCGGAGTGGCCAATGTTGTGGTTTGAAATCAGCTGATGAATAC
Organism: Macrobrachium nipponense; assembly: GCF_015104395.2. NCBI lineage: Eukaryota > Metazoa > Arthropoda > Malacostraca > Decapoda > Palaemonidae > Macrobrachium > Macrobrachium nipponense. The sequence goes on along the minus strand of NC_061110.1, from coordinate 28,119,640 downwards.
GAGTTGCATAAAAAAAATTTCGTAATTACCGTTCCCAATAATCCTTTATATCATCATAATACGAACTTTACGTTATTTATCTTATATCGGCGTGAAAAACCAACAGTAAAATGTTTCTTTCAAGCACAGTAGTTTTGATTAAAATAATTTTATCCCAATTTCATCGATGGTTGTGTTTGATGACATACGTTTACTGCAGTTTTATCCTTGTTGCCGATGTACGATAATAGTCATTAGTAGCTTGAACAGTTTTCTCAGCTTCAGTTATAACTATGTTTAAATTTTAACAGTATATTTTCCTGATTGATCTTTGATCTATAGCGAATAAAGTTATTACATTAAGATAACTCAGTTCTATTCTACACACAACGCCATTTATAACAAACTACGGTAATGTTGTACTGTAGTACGATGATTGAAATACAAGCAAACGGATGTTATCAAAGTCGTTTCTCGTTCGGTGTTCATGGCTTTACACGTTCACGCAACGAGTATAACGTTAAAACCATACTTTCATCATTCTCTTTTGCTGTTATTGAATTTATGTAACTAGATGGATAAAGTTAGGCCATTGTATTTTGATCTCTCATAAAATTGGACTATCGTAAGACTAATGATCGTAACTTGAACACTACAGCTACCTGTACACTGTATAAACTTTATTATATCTTTACATACTCTGGACACCCAAAGGATTAAAGCTAGGCTTTTTTTCACTTTACAGTATTTACAATGCTATAATGTAACTGTACAGTACTACTGTACAGTAAATTGTATGTACTATACTGCATAAATATAATTTTTTAATTTTATTGCGCCGTTGTGGGATTACGGCGCCTCTGACTGGTCTAGAGTTCGAAAGAAGGTGTGCGGTGGCCGTAGGATTCAAATCACTTAGCGTCGAAAATCGCTTTGGCGTCGGCGGCCAGGAACGGAACCCCTGCCACTAACGAGGGGACGCCTGTATATATATACAGTACACGCGGAAAGTATGGCCGGGGCACTGAAAAAAAAAAAAAATGCATTTTTTGGATTAGTCAATGAAAAAAGTATGATTGGGAAACACTTACCCCCTCACTAGTTACCTTTGTGTGTTGCCCCGGCGCTTATGACTTCTCTCTAGCGCCTGGGAACACTTGCTGCAAGATTTTGGAGGGTTTCTGGCTCCAATGTCTCCCAAACCTCCCTTATGGCGCTTCAAGCTTTGGGAGAGAGAGAGGTATCTCGGGTCTGAAGCCGCCTCTTAATGATGCTCCACAACGTTTTTTATAGGGGTTCAAATCAGGTGAGGATCCCTGGCCAGTCACTAAAAAAGGGCACTTCACAATCCTTCAACCAGTTAACCACTAATTTAGCGGCTGCCCATCCTGCATAAAAAAACAAAAAAAAAACTAGTGCCACTCTTTTCAAAAGAACCCTCTAAATAGTCTCCCAAAAGCCTCAAAAGTAATTGAAGCGGTCATATACTCACTTCTTGGGAGGAAACACTAATTCCCCAACACCACCATACCCAAAAGAAGCCCATACCATGAGGCTAGGAGGGTGCTTCACAGTCTTTGTGGGGTGTACTGAGGGAGGTGGGGATCGGGAAGCCAGACGGACGGTACACTCTCTTGGCACCACTCCCAGTCACACTAAATGTAGCTCATCAGTCCATAAACACCTGTCCCACTGAGAAATATCCCACAACAAGTACTTTTTGGCAAAAGCAACCCTTCGTTGCTTTTGCTGAGCGGTCAGGAGCGGCTTCTTCCTAGCTTTGTAGGATCGCAGCAAACAGGTCGTCGTGGATGCGTTCTTGCACCGTCCTCAACGAGACGTTTCCAGCACACGAGGAATTCTTGTCTTGATTTCACGTGCTGTGAGAGAAGGGTTCTTTCTTTAGCTGACGATGGATCAGCCTCAAAGTCGTTGGTCTTGATCTTTACGAGGCCTCCCAGACCGAGGTTTGGGGGTAGGGAGGTCGTCAGGGTCTCCCTCGTGGTAACGGTTGATCCAGCGATACACAGTTCGCTCAGATAACCTCTTCGAGCACAAAATATCACGCACTGAGATACCTGCCTTATGCAGATCTATGATAGAGGATATCTCCTCTTTACTAACAAACTTTCTGGGCATCAGGAACGACCAGCACAACACAAAAAACGAACAATACCGCGAAGCGCAGGGGGACAAAAATGAGGGGGGAAAAAACACTTCGCCACTTAGGAGAGCACGCGGTCGACTGAGATGTTTGTTATTGTTTGTGAACGAGAGTTGCCAATACATACATTATCTCGCGAGCGCCAGCTGAACTTACCGCTGACTCACACTAGCTTTATGGGGTACTGTCAAAAAACCGCGAAAATAATGGCTGGCGGCGTCGAACCAGCTATACTTTCCGCACGTACTGTATATATATATATATATATATATATAATATATATATATATATATATATATATATATATATATATAATATATATTATATATATATATATATATATATATGTATGTATATATGCACATATATACATATACAAACATTCATTGAATAGAATGGCTTTCTCACTGTTAACCAGCTTTTTTTAAATTGCTTCATATTTTCTAATTATTTTCTTTACTTCATTGTTCAGGTTACTAATGGACACAATAATGGGGTTCTTCCATGTTACTCCAGTATTTTTAAACAAAAACACGCGACAGCTGTTTCGTCACCCTATACGTATTGACGTTATCAAGCGTACTAATACAAATATGAGCCTACGTGCGTTTTATGACATCATGAGGACGGAAAGGTAGTACAATTGCCAGATACCTAGTTTTAAGTATTTACAAAAGACTATAGTGAAACATAAAATAAGACAAATAAATAAATATGTTAAACAACAGAAATTATATAAAAAAGTTGGAAAGTAAGTTATTATATAAAACATTTATACATAAATATAGATTAATTACATATATGTTTAATTCACTGAATGTCAGTGTTGCGCTCCTGTCCGCGTGTGGTGGTTTTGTTCCACGCAGTTGAAGGGCTGCCTCTACACGAGGGCAAGGATCGGTCTGCCTCACGTTGATGTTAAGGGTTGGGGCGTTGCATGGCGATGCTGACTGCTTCTGATATCAATAAACGATTGTAGTTGCCTTCCTTGCGTATTAGGTTTGGGTGTTGGAGAGAAGCTCTTTGTAAGGATGGTTTTTCATTGTGAAAACACAAAGTGCTGATGAATGGCTCCTTCGGTTTCTGTGGGCCTGCATGCGACATTTGAGTGTAGTGGTTGTGTGTCCGATATAGCATTTTGGGGGACTGACATTGCTCGTCAGCACAGACAAACTTGTATACTATATCAGATTTAACCTCTTTCTCCGTTGATGGGGCCGTACTATTTTCATTACCAATGAGGCTGTAAGGTTTGGTTTGAAGAACACCCAAAACATGTTATTGTTAGTATACAATAAGGTTTTGTAACATACTTACCTGCAGATATATACTTAGCTATACGTCTCTGACGTCACGACAGAATTCAAAACTCGCGGCACACGCGACAGGTAGGGTCAGGTGATCACCTTACCGCCGCTGGGTGGCGGATGTAAGAAAAACCAATCTCCCTTTCCAGCCAGAATTTTTTCCTTCCACCGGTCTCCTGAGGGGAGGGCTGGGCGGGCCATCAATCGTATATATCTGCCAGGTAAGTATGTACAAAACCTTATTGTATACTAACAATAACATTTTTGTACATGAACTTTCCTGTCAGATATATACTTAGCTGATGACACCCTTGGTGGAGGGAAAGAGACAGCAATATAAATATGGAAAAAAAGGGGAAAACAACACTAGTTGTAGGATGTAAAAACAACCTTGGTTCTTACCTGTTTAGGCAGAAGACTTCGTAGTTACTGTCTAGAGTCTGCGTTGCTTAAGAGCTTCAGCGAGGGCGTGACCTACAGCTGACAGACTCTTTGGGTCTATCAAAGGGATTTGGTTGTCCGCTTACTTGATAGAATCCGAGCAGGATCTGTCAACGGGGATTCGCCCACTTATATGACAGAACCTAACCACTATCATTGCAAGGAGCTCAAACATACACCGATCACCTAACCAATCTAATCATTGTTAGCACTACGAAATGTGAAAAACATGCCTACCCGCATGTTCTTTCAAACAACCAAAAACTTACAACCTAACAAGGGGAAAAAATATATACTACTAAGGATATGTCTCAGCTCCCTGCCCCAGCACCGAATCCGCCGATACGTACGGGCCTAACCCGAAGCACTTTTCATACGTAATTTTGACGTCTCTCAGATAGTGGTTTGCAAAGACTGAGTTGCAACGCAGAATGTTTGCTTCATAATATACTCAGGGATATGTTTTTGTTAAAGTCAATGACGTGGCATAGCTCTTACCTCTGAGCTTTTACCTTAAGAACTTTGTATTGACTTTCCTCACATATCGCATGCTTCTTCTTTCACCAGGCTTTGATAAAGAAAGAAAGCGCATTCTTCGAAAGTGTCCTCCTTGGATCTCTTACAGAGCACAAAGGTTGACATCATTGCCCTTAAGTTTTTTCTTTCTCTGTAGATAGAATTTCAAACTTCTTACTGGGCAACGAGACCTCTCTGCTTCCTCGCTACTAATGCAGACAATCCTTGTACTTCAAAGCTCCTAGGCCAAGGATTTGAGGGGTTCTCGTTCTTGGCTAAGAACGAAGGAAGGAACTGAACAGATAGCTGCATCTCCTCTGAATCCACATTTCCTTCTAGTGCATGGAGTTCACTAACCCTTTTTGCGGAAGCCAATGCCATGAGGAAAATTGTCTTTCTTCGTGAGGTCTCTGAACGATGCAGACTGAGGCGGTTCGAACTTATTGGACCTCAGGTAACGTAGTACTACAATCCAGATTCCAACTCGGAACCCCTGGAGAAACCTTCTTGGATGTTTCAAACGATCTTATTAGATCATGAAGGTCCTTATCTTCTGAAATGTTTAATTTTGTTTCTGTGCCTAAACACTGCAGATAGCATGCTACGATAGCCTTTAATGGTTGATACCGCCAATCCACTTTCTTCCCTAAGGAAAAGTAAGAAGTCTGTATTTGTGTCACAGAGGTACTGGAAGAGGAAAAGTGATGGTTCCTACACCATCGCCGAAAGACGTCCCACTTCGATTGGTAGACTCTAAGGGTAGAAGGCCTTCTTGCTGCTGCGATAGCCGTTGCAACTCTTGCCGAAAAGCCTCTCGTTCTGACAAACTTTTGACAGTCTGAAGCCAGTCAGATCTAGAGCGGGCGGGGAGGTTTTTGTGATACCTCTCGAAGTGGGGTTGTCTGAGCAGATCGATCCTCTGTGGAATGTTCTCGGAAGATCTACTAACCATTCCAGTACCTCTGTGAACCATACTTGTTGGCGGGCCAGAAAGGCGGGGGCTACCAGCGTCATCCTTGTTGCCTCCGATTCTGCAAATTTCTTTAGAGTCTCTCCCAGTATTCTTGAATGGAGGAAAAGCATACGTGTCTAGACCCTTCCAATCTAGTAGGAACGCGTCTATCGACACTGCCCTCGGGGTCCGATATCGGAGAGCAGTAGTTGGCTATCCTCATATTCTTGGGCTGGTGGCGAAGATGGTCTATATGAGGTTTGCCCCAAAGCTTCCACAGATCCTGGCCAAAACATATTCCGTGCAGAGTCACTCTGCCGGCATGGACTTGTCTTTCCTGCTTAGGAGGGTCTGCTCTTGACGTTCTTTTCTCCCTGTAACGAACCTGGGTAAGGAGACAGAAATATGAGCATTGTTATGATACAATAAAGTTTTTCCATACATACGTTACCTGGCAGATCAATAGACATTAGCTATAGACTCCGTCGTTCCCGACCAGAAATTTCAAATTTCGCGGCACTCGCTAACAGGTAGGTCAGGTGATCTACCGGGGCCCTGCCTGGAGGGTGGTTCAGGGGCTAGGAAACTATTCCCGTTTTCTAAATCAATAATCCTCTCTTCCACCTGTCTCCTGCGGGGAGGCTGGGAGTGGGTGGGTCCTTCAATTGTATTATATCTGCCAGGTAAGTTCATGTAATGAAACTTTTTTTATTGTTCATAACAATGTCATTTTCAATACATTCAACTTACCTGTCAGATATATACATAGCTGATTGGACACCCTTTGGTTGGAGGGCAAGGAGACCAGCTAAACTAACTGACTAGTACAGGTAAACAACATATGTTTTAGGTAGGTAAATAAAAAACCTTAGTTCCTACCTTCTTAGAATGGAAGACTTCGTGGCTACTGCCTAGGTGTTAGGAGTCTTGCATCATCGCAAGAACCTTAGCGCGATAGCTGATCTGTGGCCAAGAAATTCTTGTTTTGGTATATGTCCGATGGGGTCCCCTTCCACTTACTCGACCAGAAATCCCTAATGGCGTTTGTCAATGGGAGCACATGCCGCGTATATTGACAACACGCACTTAATTTTAAGGAGCACACAACCAATCCCGATCACCCGAACTAACCCATGTTTAGTTTCTCAAGAATTGCCTAGAGTTATCCCCAAACTCCTTTGCAAACAACCACCAAACTCGAAAAATCATACATACAAAAAATAAAAAAACAAAATTTTTTGTACCCCTCTAATAGTTCAGAATGTCACTCGAATTTAGAATAACGAGAAGTGAAGGCCGCCCTGGCGAGACAACTGACACTCCCTTAAAATCGAAAACCCGAGAACACATCCGAACAAGAGGGTTACGTTACATAAGTTTTAAGGATTGGTGCTTTCTTCCTGTTTACCCAAGAACCGTCCGTCTGTGCTTGACACAAAAACGGACCTAACGAGAAAAGCCTTTATTTTCATACCCGTAACTTCCGTTACGTTTTTTTTTAATTTTTAAAAAAAATAATGGGTATGCAAACACAGAGTTGCATGCATCCTCCAATAAGTTGGTTTGTCCAAGATGTTCTTTAGTTGACCATATTTCTTGGAACGCCAACGGAAGTTGCGATGCTCTAACTTTCGTGGGCCTACCCAACGCTTAGGTAGATTAAAAACGAATCATCTGTACCATTCTTATGCGGCTTCTGTGATCACACTTCTCACAAAGAAGGCTAATGCGGTTCTGGACATAGGTTCTTTTGGGGTCTCTTTCACTGAGTCACCAAAGACTTTTACTGCCGAACCTCCCAACTGCTTTCTTCCTGTCCAGATAATCATGTTTTAGGCGCTCTAACTGGGCACATTAAGGGAATCTTTCTGACCTCTCTGCACCACCAAGCTAGACAGTCCTTTTAAAACTTCGAAACTCCTGGGCCAGGGGATTCGAAGGGGTTTTCATTTTTGGCCCAGAAAAAGGGACTGAAATGAACACATTGCGGAGTCAATTCCTTTGAAGCCAACTCTTGAGTTCAAGGGCGTGCAACACTCACTGATTCTTTTTGCCGTTGCAAGAGAACATCAGAAAGAAACAAACACTTTCTAGTGATATTGCGGAAAACGAAAGCAGTGTGAAGAAAGGTTCGAATTCATTCGATGACAACGAAATTTAAGAACTACATCTAAGTTCCAGCTTGGAACCTTAGGTTCGGCTTCTGGTGATTTAGGGGGGGGATACACATCTCAAGAATGAACGAAATGAGGTCGTGTAATGTAAGTCCTTGTTCATTCGTTAGAGATCTAATCCTCTGTTCCTAAAGACTGCTGAGAGCATACCTCCTGTACCAACCCCTTAATAGTTGGTAACCGAGAGATTGCGACTCTTGCCTAAGAAACAGAAGGAAATCTGCAATTTCGGTCACAGAAGGTACTGGAAGGAGGACAAAGCTTCTTTCGACCTACACCAAAGTTTCTTTTTGAAAACCTTCCCACTTGCCGATTGGTACCACATCGCCTCCGTAGATTGAATCTTGCGGGCTCTAGCAATTGCATTTGCTGCCTGGCGAGGAAAACCCTCCTCGCCTCCTTGACGAGTCTTTCGCATAGTCGAAAGGCAGTCAGAGCAAGAGCGGGGTTAGATTTTGATTTTGGATGGCTACCGGCTACCTCTCGAAGTGGGTGGGGTTTTTTGAGCCAGATCTATTCTGTTTGGTAAGAGATCTGGGGAAGTCCACTGGTCCATTCCATCACCTCCTTGTGAACCAGGTTTGAGAAGCTTGGCCAAATAACGGAGCCGATCAGAGGTACATCTTGGTTCCTTTAGGATGCCACGAATTGTTTTCTGACTAACTTCCCCCCACCCATATCTTGAACGGGGGAAAAGCGTAAACGTCTATCCCTGAACCAGCTCCAGGAGGAAAGGCGTCTGTTGGGCATAAGGCCCGGGGATCCTCCCACCAGGCCACAAAATGTCTCTATCCTTTTGGAGAGGAATGTGGCGGAAAAGATCTATTTGAAGGCTTCCCCCAAAGGCGGGCCACATGGCTCCTTGACAGAACTTTCTTGAGTGGGAGTGTCCATTCTGGGGAAGGAAGGCCTGGAATCTCCTGCTCACGTCTGTCCGCTCTCACATTCCTCTCCCCTTGAAACAAACCTTGTTTTAGGAAGGAATTACCTCCCTTTGGTTCGCCCAAATCAGTAGGTTCCCCGTAGCCAGCTCGTACAAAGAGCAAAAGAGTGCGGTCCCTCCTTTTGCTTATTGGACAATAAGCCAGAGCTTGTCGTATTGTCCGAATTTATCCTGCACGACTTTCCCGCCTTGACTAAGAGTTCGAAGCTCTTTAGCGCCGAGGTGAATTGCTAAGAGCGCTTTGCAATTTAATGGTGCCATGACACCTGTTCTGGCCGACCAGGTGCCTGACACTTCCCTGGGTTCCCAATGTTGCCCCCCAGCCCGCCTCCGAGGCGTCTGGAAAACAATGTCAGGCTTGGGTTCCGTACTTGCAGGGACAACTCCTTTGTTTCCTTTAGTTGGAAGCAACCAACCACCTTCAAATTGTTGTTTTTTTATCTCTTCCGATATTGGAAACCGTGTCCGATAGCTGGACCTGTCTTCCCAACTCCAACTTCCGTTTCTTAGGAAGAACTGAAGCGGTCGAAGATGTAAATCTCCCTAGGAGAAAGAACTGCTCGAGCGGGAAGGACAAGGGTTTCCCAGCAAGGCTCAGCCATTCCCGTCGCCGATGTGCGCTCCTTCCCTAGAAAGTTGCGATACTTTGGTACAGGCCTTTCTTTAGTCTCCTCCTCTTTGCGATGGAAAAGCTCGAAAACCCCGAGAATCCATCTGATCCCCAGATAAAACCCACGTTCTGGGCTGGGGATCATCTGGAGACTTCTCGAGGGTTCAATGAATCAGTCCCCCCAAAGACCTTTGTCAACTCCAATGTTATTAAACAGGTCCTGCCAAACACTGCTTTTGAGACCTGGCTCTTGATGAGCCAGTCGTCCATAGGTACATTGAGGACATTTATCCCTTTCAAGTGTAGGTGTATCGCTTACATTTCTCATTCACGTCTGTGGAAGACTTGAGGAGGGCCCGTGGGACCAGGCCGAAAAGCACAGGGCCCTGAAACCTGGTTAATTTTCTTCCTTCGGAACCATAAATCGAAATGGTACTTTTATTCCTGCCGAACGGAATGGGGATCGGGATGTGGAAGTATGCGTCCTGAAGGTTCCTATTGGACACCCAATGCCAATCCCCTTGCCGTAGTGCTGCAAGGACTGCAGGCAGACGTTTCCATGCTGAACTTCTGTTGTTCGACAAATTTGTTCAGCGCACTTAACGCCAAGTACTGGTCTCCATCCCCCCGAGGCTTTTGTTACCCCAGAAACTCAGAAAAAGGCGGTTTTTTGTTTTTGTGTTAAAACCCCAGGGGAGTTGGCAATCCAGTACAAGTTCTATAACATGCCCTTTTTTTTTCCCGACCATGACTGTTCCCCCCCACCAATTTTGCCGAAGAGTGTCCCGTCATTCATCTGGGTCCCTGTACTCTGGCGGTACCAATTTCCCTCGGAGATGTTGTCAAGGGAGGGAATGTCCTTGAACTGGGATGCGATACCCCTTCTTGATTTGATCGACCAGTCGTCCCAAGTGTTGGCTCCTAAGTCTTCCGCCCAGGCTTTCACAAAAATACTGTAGCCCTGGCTCCTCCTACGGGTGTATGGAGGACAGAACTCGCCACTTCCCTTCTTTTTAAAGGGCACTGGAAGGAAGGAACACCTACCTCTCTTGTCGGTTGAACTTCCTTCTTGGCGATCGGTCTAGTTGGAAGAACCACCTCCCGAAAGGGCTGTTTTCTGGGCCTGGTTGAACCACTTTACTTCTCCTCACTAGCCACAGGTCCTACTCTTCCTTGATGGATTGTCTAAGGAGATCCTGGGTTGGCCTTTTCCGTTAGAGAGGAAATGCGCTATGTCCCTTCACCAACTGCGAAGGAAAAACAAGGTGTTCCGAGAGAGGCGGCCAAACAATAAGGCTGGCGCTCTTGCGATAAGGAGAGACGGCCTTTGTGAGGGAAAGCACCTGTGCACCGCTCTTGTTTCTTTAAAACTCCATGCACCATATAGGAGGCATAACCTCAAGCTGATCCATCCTGAACCAACCGCCTTATCAATGCACGCTAGTATGCAATTCATGGGTTTTCTGGGTCTAAGTTGTTCCATTTTCTTGAGATTTATTGGCCAGAACCCCAAGGGACACCAATCTTAAGAAGTTAAAAAACTTCTAAAGTATGAAAAAAGAACCTTTGATGAGGTGGTCCGTTTGCCGAAAAGCCCCCATGTAACCTTCGCTGCATTCAAGGCGTTGCCTTCTCGACGAATCCACCCAAACTCGAGAACGAAATCTGATTCAGCTGAAACGGGAAGAGACAATCCCATATCCTTCTCCCGTTTGCGTACCAAACTTACCTCTCGATCCCTGTAAGTTTGGCGGGAGGCATACAAAAGACCGTCCGCCCTAACTCCCTAACTCCTTCTTTCTTTCTTGGAACCAGGGAGTCAAGAAGGGATTGTAGCGCTCTTTCCTTCATAGAAATGGCCAGGTTTCATTTTGAGGGAAGAGGAGGACTTTGAGTTGTTTTCGGTTGCTCGAAACATGCGAACGTGGGTTGAAGGGGGAGCAGCTGGTGTCAGAGGAGTCCCATCCAAATTCCACCAACAGCAGGGACGAAAGGACTTTATAATTAGAAGATCTTTTCATTTCGTCCTCCGGAGGCAATTCTTCTGGGTTAAGAGACAGCTCGGAAAGGAGAAGGTTTTCCTCTCCATTTCTACTGACTCTTCTCTTCCTCTCTTTAACGAGTTGTCAGGTTCATATGAGGAATGCGCCTCCTGGTGTACAGCATGGGAGTATCCTCGCCCCTGGGAGGAGAGAGTATCTTTGGGAATGCCTCCATGGCGCCTGGCAGGCCGCAAAGCGCCATCGAATAAACTCCTGGCTTTCAGCATGGCGGCCATTAGGCGCCATGGCAAGGCCGCGTGTTTTCAATCATGGAGCCATTGGCGGCCTGGCAGGCCGCATTTTCATCATGGAGCCATTGGGCGGCCGGGGCAGGCGCAAAGCTGGGGGGGGGGGGGGGTCCTTGAATACTCCTGGCTTTTCAGCAGGCTCCCCCCCCTGGCGCCTGGCAGGCGCAAAGCGCCCCTCGAATGCTCCTGGCTTTTAGTAAGGCGCATCCCTGTTCATAATAAACTCCCTGGCCGGCGGTGGTAGGAGTATTTAAATTCCGCATCCCTCCTGGAGCCCGGGAGGGAGAAATAAGCTTCGTAGTACGCCTGGCGCCCTGGGAGGAGTTAAACGAGTTCAGAATTATTTTTCTCCTAGCGTACTTGGGAGGAGTATCTGTCTGATGTTGAGAAGGAGCTTTCCATTTATTAAGAAGAGCTCTACTCCTAACAAAAGGATCTTCCTCTTCATCCAGTATTCTTTGGGCGCCTTGCTTGAAGATCTTGCCCTACTCCTTGACAGGAGTAGCTACCTTTCACCTATCTCTCCGCCTGACTAGCGCACCGCCCGCCCCGCTCCCCCCAGAGATGGCCGGCCGCCTGAGCGGACACGTCCCCTGGAAGGATGCTTCGCGGCCTGGCAGGAGATAGTTCTTTCGATCTTTTAATAGGTAAGCCTACGCATCCCTTCCTTACGAGTAAGGCTCCCATACTAACGATTTCCTTAACTAGCAAGAAGGCTTAATGCTCTTGCATATTCTTCAAGAAAGTTTTCCTTTGTTGAGGAATCTTCCCGATTTAGGGAGAGGGAGATCTGGAAGGGCGCTCTTATAGGGAATCTTGTCCATTCTCAGTAGTCTGACTGTATTCCTCGCCCTCTTTAAACTACTGAAGGCACGCCTCCTTCTTTGAGGAAAGCGCTCGGGACTTCCGAATTGATCTTTCATGTTCCGGCAGGCGCCTGGCGCCTGGCAGGCTTCTTGCATACCTCACCTATTCAAAGGACGGGGGAAAGATTCGACTCCTTCCACCCTCCTTCCTTCCGGGAGAAGGCGAAACTCCGACGACGAAAAACACTCTCGTAGGACCCTTTTATAGCGGTCTTTAGCAGTCGATACGATCGATTTATGCCGAGAAGGGACGCACCATGATTCGTTGGGGATTCCTCCACAACCCCCGTACGGGCTTTCGACTTTTCCTTTCCTTATCTTGGGCCAGGGAGATTGGAAGATTGGTCTATGGCCTGGGAGCGTCGCAAGGAGACGACCCACACGCCCCCTCCACCTGCACTGGGGACAACTAATAGCAACTGCTCCACATTCACTTTGCTTACCTTCCCCCCCCCCCCAATGCTGCGACTTTTTCCTTGCCATTTTGCCTTTTTTCTGAAGGGAAGCCTCTAAGTAAGTTCTGGCTATTTCCGAAGGGCCGAACATAAGAGGGATTAAGCCAGTTGTGAAGCGGGCTGAAAAGCAGAATGCGGTCCATTATCATCAAAGGAAAGAAGCTACCAGAGCTAGAAAAGTAAATCATGAGAGGCAGACCTTCTTTATGGGTTTTCTTTTACTTCCTCTCTATATTCTCTCTCAACTTCTTCAAGTAAGAAGTTAGATTCTTCCACTCTTGTTGCCACTCCAGATTCTCACATTCATTACACGTATTCTCCCAATTGAACATTCAACCATTCTACAACCTCCCTCTACAAACTAGTTGTGAGGATCTTACCGAAGCTTTCGGAATCCTCACCTTACAGCCCTCATTCACACACAACTCTGAAACTAACACCAGAATCAGACAATATTCACAAATTCCAAAAATTCCAAAAAACCAAGTCCAAAAAAACAGTCCCACGATAGCGGCAATTGCCAAACAACGATCCAAAGTACGTCACCAAAATATCAGCCGATAGATGATCAAAAGCTTTGGCCGAAAAACGAATTCTAGTCCCAGGACGGAAGTAAACAACCAATGTTGATACAGCCGGAGACAGAGAGTTAATTTGATTAGTAAAAACGGGAATAGTTTCTAGCCCTGCCACCCAGAGCAGGGCGGTAGGTTAGAATCAACCTGACCTACCTGTAGGCGAGTGCCGCGAAATTTGAAATTCTGTCGGAACGACGGAGTCTATAAGCTATGTATATATCTGACAGGTAAGTTGAATGTATGAAACTTCCCTTTTTTCTGCCAAAGCAGAAGTTCTTTTTTGCCTGTCTCGTACAGGGAGAAAGAGTGAGTCCCCCCTTGCTTCCTGATGTAAGCCAGGGCCGTGGTGTTGTCCGAGTTGATCTGAACTGTTGAAGCTAGGAGACGTGGGGCTCGAAGCTTTCAAAGCTAGCCAAACCGCCATCAGCTCCTTCTTGTTGATGTGTGCAGGTCACCTGTTCCTTGTTCCAGGTGCCTGACACTTCTCTTGGAGCCGAGCGTCGCTCCCCAACCTGTTTCCTCCGAGCGTCGGAATACAACACTTGGTTGGGGTTCGGAATGTGAAGGGACATCCCTTCTGCAAACTTGAGAGGGTTGGCCCACCAAGAGAGGTCCTTCTTGATTTCCTTTGAAATCTCGAAGGAGAACTCTAGGTTTTGTGAACGACACCTCCAGTTTCGATGGAGAAAGAACTGGAGAGGTCTGAGGTGCAACCTTCCTAGAGAAAGGAATTGCTCCAACGAGGAGAGTGTCCCCAACAAACTCATCCACTCCCTCGCTGTGCATACTTCTTTCTCTAGGAAGGCTTTGACTTTCTCTGACCCTCGGGCTATCCGTTCTGGAGACGGAAAAGCCCGAAAATCCAGAGAAGCCATCCGAATCCCCAGATAGATACGATCTTGACTGGGGATCAACTGAGACTTTTGAAAGTTCACCAAAAGTCCCAGCGAACTTGCCATGAAAAGGGTCTTTTGTAGGTCCTCCAAACATCTTTCCTGAGACTTGGCTCTGATCAGCCAGTCGTCCAAGTAAAGGACACTCTGACTCCCTCCAAATGTAGCCATCTTGCTACATTTTTCATTAAGCCTGTAAAGACTGAGGGGCTGTTGAAAGGCCGAAGCACAAGGCCCTGAACTGGAATATCCTTCCTCCCATCATGAACCTGAGGTATTTCCTGACGAAGGATGGATAGGCACATGGAAGTAAGCGTCCTGAAGATCTAGGGACACCATCCAGTCCCCTGGCCGAAGGGCCGCCAACACTGAGGATGTCGTCTCCATGGCGAACTTCCTCTTTTCTACAAAGAAATTCAGGGCGCTTACATCCAGAACCGGTCTCCATCCTCCTGCGGCTTTTGGAACTAGAAAAAGGCGGTTGTAAAAGCCCGCTGAGCAAGGGTCGCTCACTAGCTCTATAGCCTCTCTTTCTCGAACATTAGTTCCACTGCTTGTGTTAAAGCAAGGCTCATGATGGGATCCCTGTACCTGGCCACCAACTCCCTCGGAGTCGTTGTCAACGGTGGTCTTTCCGTAAAAGGAATCAGATATCCTTTCCTTATTATAGAGAGGGACCAGTGTCCGCTCCTCTCTTTGTCCAGGCTTCCGAGAATCTTAGAAGTCTGGACACCTACTGGTGTTTGGAGGACTACTTCCCTACTTCTTAGCTCTGACAGAGCGTGAGAAGGATCTACCTCTCTTGAAAGTTCTATTACCTCTCGAGGTAGAGGCTCTAGAAGGGGGGCCCCCTCGAAAGGGCTCCTGTCTAGCTGGAGTCTCCTTCTTAGTCTTCGTCTGGAAGGAGGTCTTAGGCTTCCGTGCCGACTGTGCGAGCATGTCCTGAGTCGCCTTCGCAGAGATAGATCCTGAGATGTTCCTGGATTATCCTCTTTGGAAAAAGCAGAGGCGAGAGCTGCGAATACAGGAGAGAGGCTCTTGGGCATGCGAAACAGACTTCGTGAGAAAAGAGCAGAAGACTGATCTCTCTTAAGGATCCCTGCTCCAAAGAGGGAGGCTATTTCGCTCGATCCATCTCTAACTGCTTTGTCAATGCACGTTAGAACACTGTTTAGATCTTCTGGCGAAATAGCATCCGGGTTCTGAGTCTTCTTAGCCAAGACCCCCAAAGACCAGTCAAGGAAGTTGAAGACTTCCAAGACTCTAAACATTCCCTTCAGCAGGTGGTCAAGCTCGTTCATAGCCCAGGTCGTTTTAGCCAACAAAAGAGCCGAGCGTCGTGCTGCATCCACCAGAGAAGAGAAGTCCGCATCCGCCGATGAAGGAAGACCCAGACCTAAGGGTTCTCCAGACTCGTACCAAAATCCGAGTCTGCCCGTAAGCTTGGAAGGAGGGAAAGAAAACACCAGTTTTCCCTTCTCTTCCTTAGAAAGCAGCCAATCACCAACACCTCTCAAAGCCTTCTTCATTGAGATGGTTGGCTTCATCCTCACACAGAAAGGAAACTTTCGTCTTCTTCGAAGTCGAGAATAAAGAGAGAGGAGACGGAGGAGCGACGGGAGTAAGGGAGTCTCCAAACTCTTGAAGAAGTAGATCTGTAAGGATCTTGTAGGACGAAACTGACGAGTCCTTCACCAAATCCTCTTCTGAAAGTTCAACTTCATCCACTGAAGAACCCTCCGCTTCTTTACGAGTGCAGTTAGCCTTCTCTAAAGAAAAGCGCTGTCCAGAGAGTGTCTAGTAGTAGACTGGCGCCTATCAGGGAAGCCAAGTTTCTGGAGAGCTCCTCTCGAATGAGTCCTTCCTACTCTGATGAGTGCGTGCTCTTTGCTCCTTAATCCTACTCCTAGAATTCCGGGCTTCCAAGGGGGGGAGCGCCTGCTAGGAGAGGAGAGCCTACTATCTCAAGGCGCTTCTCAGGATCCATGCGCCTGTTCAAAGGAGAGCGGCTGCCAGGCAAGCTGCGCCTACCATGAGGCGAACGCCTACTAGGCTCTTGGCGCCATACTTACAGAGAGCGAAGGTCTGGAGTTAAGGTCGCTTACTAGGAGACCGGCGTCTACCATGCTCCACAAACTTTTCGCTCCCGACTTGTGTGTCTCTTCAAAAGGTAGTCTCCCAGAAGAGACATATCTTTCAGGCTCTACGCGCCTGTCCTGAATCGAGCGGCTAAAGTAGAGCGCGCTTATCAGGAGAAAAGCGCCTATCCGGAGAAAAGCGCCTATCTTCCGCACCACGCTTGGGAGCGGGAGAGCGTCTACTTGGGGGAGTAGCGCCTACTAGGCTCAAGGCGCCTAACATAAGGCGAGATCCTGTCTCTTGATGAATCCATCAAAGAGTAGGCTCTCTTATCCGGAGAATGAAGGATCTTCGTAAAAGAGCGCGAGGACGAGGCTGTACGCCTGTCTTTAGACGAACGCCTACTAGTCGCTAGATCCCTTCCTACTGGAGAGATGTACACCAGGAGAAAGCTTCTTGGGCGATTGATGCCTGGAAGACGACAAGCGCCTGCTGAGGGAAGAGCGCCTCCTTCCATCCGCTGATAAAGGAGAGAGAACCGACTCTGACTGAGACGGTAAGACAGGTGAAGGAATCCTAGACTTCTTGACAGGGAGGGAGAGACGTCTTTCCGACGCGTTCCTCCTGCCAAGGAGCTCGCCAGTGCCGAAATCTGCGCTTGCAGTCCCGCAAGAATTCGAGCTGGAGATCTTGTAAAATCCTCCACCGGAGAAGAGGCTCGAAGCCTACTATGAGGCGAGAACTCCTGCTCCCTCCTGGGTTTCTTGATCTCTACTTCCGGCTCTTCTGGAAAAACTTCCGGGCTGGAAGGAAATGAGCCAGGCGCCTTCCAGGCTCTCTTCAGCGGTCGTGAAGAATCCGAGGCGCTCCATCCTCTTCTAGGTGAAGGTGAGGAAGACGAAGAGAAGCATTGGCGCAATACCTCCTTCTTCGCGCGAACAAGGGCAGCCTGGGTACGAGCATCAGGATCTACCGAGGGGACGACCTGATCGGTGGGAGTTCTTCTCCCTAACCTTCCTGCGGCTTTTGACTTTCCTCCTCCACTGGGACTGGGAGTCTGGAAGAGGGTCTAGGCCTGGAAGGCATTAAGGAGCTTTTATTAAGGAGTCCGATCAGACGCACCCCCTCCACTGCACTGGGGTCACTGCACAATTCACCTTCACTACTCTTACCTTGCAACGAACGGATCTTCTTTTCCATGCTAAGGATCGTGGCTCTCATGGTTGCCACTTCCGTAGTCGTATCCTTAGGTTTCGATGCAGGGCGCAGGAGCTGAAACTGGAGAAGGTTCTAATGCTACAACAGGATTTTCTTCTACCTCACTAATACGAGACTTACTAGAACTTCTAGAAGAAGCCTTTCTCACCCTGTCTTTCTCTAACTTCCTCAAGTAGGAAGAAAGAGCCTTCCATTCACCCTCATCCAACTTCTCACACTCATTACACGGGTTATCAAAAGAACATTCTTTACCTCTACATTTAAAGCAAACTGTGTGAGGATCTACCGTAGCTTTCGGTAGTCTCACCTTGCATTCATCCATAGCGCACACTCTAAACATAGAAGATTTCTTAACCTCTAACTCAGACATCTCGAAATCAAAGAAAAATCCAAATCAATATCCAAAAACAATCCACAAATGCGTATGCCAAGCCAACAAGATCAGGTACTTCACCGAAAGTCAGTCCAAATAAATCCACACGGCAACGAGAAATGAATAAAGCTGTCAGGAGGTAACAACCACAGGTGTAGTCGTCACCGGGCGACAGAAAAATTCTGGCTGGAAGGGAGATTGGTTCTTACATCCGCCACCCAGCGGCGGGTAAGGTAGATCACCTGACCTACCTGTCGCGTGTGCCGCGAGTTTTGAATTGCTGTCGTGACGTCAGAGACTATAGCTAAGTATATATCTGACAGGAAAGTTCATGTACAAAACCAGAATTTTATGGGAGATATATTGATGATATCTTTATCACAACAAAGGGCGACAATGACATAGAAGAATTAGTAAATAAACTCCAAGCAAATTCTATATTAAATTTACAGTAGAAAGAAGTGATGAGAAGATGCTCCCTTTCTTGGACGTACTTGCGACCCAAAAGAACAATAAATACAATACCACCGTATACACTAAAAGACAGACGCTGGGAGATGCTTAAATGCTAGAGGAGAATGCCTGATGCATATAAACGATCTGTGGTAAATGCATATAACGAAGAAATCAACAGAGTTCAACAGCTGCTCACAAATAACCGCTATCCAGATGACATGATCCAGCAAGTTGTCAAAAAGAGATTAGAGGCTTTCCATAACCCGACCCCGAGAGGAACAAAACACAAGGACAAAGACAAAGAAATAGTATATACCATTAGATACCATACAACAAACACCACGAAGATGAAAGGAAAGCCATCCTTGGTATACTGCGAAGAGGAACCAACCCCCTAGCGCCATATAACAAAATAACAGCAAGGATTTTACTGCAAACCAAACCTTACGGCCTCATTGGTAATGAAAAATAGTACTGCCCCCCATCGACGGAGAAAGAGGTTAAATCTGATATAGTATACAAGTTTGTCTGTGCTGACGAGCATGTCAGTCCCCCCAAAAATGCTATATCGGACACCACAACCACTACGCCTCAAACGTCGCATGCAGGCCCACAGAAACCAAGGAGCCATTCATCAGCACTTTGTGGATAACCACAATAAAAAACCATCCTTACAAGAGCTTCTCACACAAACACCAAAATAATACACAAGGAAGGCAACTACAATCGTTTATTGATATCAGAAGCAGTCAGCATCGCCATGCAACGCCCCAACCTTAACATCAACGTGAGGCAGACCGATCCTTGCCCTCGTGTAGGAGGCAGCCCTTCACCGCGTGGAACAACAAAACCACCACACGCGGACAGGGAGCGCAACACTGACATTCAGTGAATTAAACATATATGTAACTTTAATATAATATTTATGGTATAATGTGTATAATAACTTACTTTCAACTTTTTATATAATTTCTGTTGTTAACTATTTTTATTTGTCCTATTTTATGTTTCACTATAGCCTTTTGTAAATACTTAAAACTAGGTATCTGGCAATTGTACTACCTTTCCGTCCTCATGACGTCACAAAACGCACGTGAGGCTCATATTTGTATTAGTACACTTGATAAATGTCAATACGTATAGGTTAACGAAACAGCTTTGTCGCGTGAAAAATACTTGAGTAAAGGAAGAACCCCATTATGTGTCCATTAGTAACCTGAACAATGAAGTAAAGCTTTTTCAAGGATACAACATTCAGTGAATGTTGTATCCGTGAAAAATTGTGCCCTAGAAGTAATATACATATACATACATATAATATTATATATATATATATATATATATATATATATATATAATATATATATATAATAATATATATGTATATTATCATATATAGTATTTGGGTTTACCTGGTATAGCCTACTGTCAAGCGGCTACGTAATCTGGGTGGGAAGGGGTTAATTCACACTGCTTACAATGCAATAAATCTACTTCATTACATACCTCTGAGAACCACTTGGAAAAGAGCGAGTGTGAATTGATTTCCAGTATTTGTGCACACTTATACTGCTTGTTCATTCTTATGCTTAACTTCTGTGCCAGTGCCTTGCAAAGTGATGTCTTTCCTGAAATTTCAAAAATAACTTTTAAATAATTTTTGCACAAAAACAGAGCAAATAAAAGTATGAAATACAGGTTTTCAAATAGAGTGATTGAGTGACTGACTGGTTCAACAAATTGATATTATGTCAAATCTTTGTGCACCCGTTGAAAGGCCTTACCTACTTATACCTTGATCAACACTAAGGTGTCAAAGTTTACTGAAAACAAATATTTTTAAGATACAGGCCAAAAACATATCAAATCTCTCACCAATTTATACAAACTATTAAATAAAAGTAATTAAAGAACTTGCATGTTAATGTTATTGGTGTTTTTGTATCAGTTAACTAAGGCTTGTCTGATGTCTGTAATGAAAATGAATTCTAGCTAAGCCCAGCAAATTTACAATAGGTGAACGCCATCCTGGTGGGCAT
This sequence comes from Macrobrachium nipponense, assembly GCF_015104395.2. Classification (NCBI taxonomy): domain Eukaryota; kingdom Metazoa; phylum Arthropoda; class Malacostraca; order Decapoda; family Palaemonidae; genus Macrobrachium; species Macrobrachium nipponense. Next base: position 28,099,307 of record NC_061110.1, on the reverse strand, counting down.
CAGCCAACCTGAAACCCTAATTAATTTAAAGGCTATTCATAAATCAAACACACCAAGGCTTCTGAACCCTTATACTATTATTCTTACAGAATAGCCATATATGATACCAAACCCATATATGAACTACATATTATTAAATCAAGAAATGTCTCTAAATTAAAGTCTAATGCCAGCCTTGGATCTTTTTAACCCAAAAGCAGATCTTTCCCTCACAAAAGTAGCACATCTCTGCTTGCCTCACACCCTTCCCTTAAAGTAAAATACAGTATGTTTGACTTTGTCATCAGATGTTTATTCAGCTATGATTAATACCTGATGTTTATCCTCATCAACTTATTGTCAAAAGATGTCTCATCAATATATCCGAGAATGCTTAGGAAAATTCTAACTATTCCTATTCCTCATACGTTGTGAAATATAAACATCAACTCTTGAAGAACTGTATCAAGTTAAGCAGCAAAGTTTGAAATAGCTTATCTATATACTTCATCTAGGTTAACTAATTCATTGGACATGGTTAAAAACTTACCAAAAACTGAGTAAGCTTCTGCAAAGTGCTTTAGAATTTTTTCTTAAAAGACATTTGTCACAAACTACCTTATTTCACATCAACTGGGTTTGAAAACACGATCTCTCATATATATAAAAATGTGCCTCTAATATAATGCACGTAAATTCATGCCTTTTCAATGATCATGGAAAGAAAATAGAAATGCTAAGGAAATCAGTAAAAGAAATGGTCAGTAATAAAAATAATGGCTGGATCTTAAATGTAAATTGCAGAGGATGGTAGAAAATGTAATAAAGACAAGAGAAAAAAGTAGATATAAAAAATAAAACTTTTTGCCATAGGGATAATGGTGAAGCTTCAGAGGAGGGTAGTAGTGCAAATATCTGACAATACAGCATGCAATAAAAAAAAATATATATTTTCATAATAAAATTTATTATTTGGATACTTACCTACTGTTAAATTTAGCTATATCTCCCCGCCGATTAGGCGAGTTGGCATTCAAACAAAAAAAATCGAATGGCTGCCCGGATGACTGTCTAGTTTACCTGTTCTCCACCAGGTGTTTCGAATGTTTTAGCTCATCAGAATTCTCCTTGACAGCCCACTAAGTTGTGAGGAGGCTGGGTGGGTGTACTTTAACAGTAGGTAAGTATCCAAATAATAAATTTTATTATGAAAATTTATATTATTTGAGATGAATCTTACCTACTGTTAAATTTAGCTGATTCCCACATTAAGAAGAGGATGGTGGGTAGTGCAGCTAGACAAAATTCCACTCACTCAGCCATTCGAGCTAAAGGTTTCTTAAACGAAACCCAAAACATTCTCACCTGATCTGGAATCCTTGGTGGATTTTACTACCACCAGAAGTTGGATTCCATTCAGGAGCAAGGCTCTCGTACGTATGCAGCAAAGAGTAGCCTTGCGGAGAAAACCGCTTCAATTCAGCTAGCATGAAACGCAAGCGGTATGAGGGACCCCTGTGCCTAGGTCCAAAAGCCCTATCAAATGACAGTCACTTAAAATTAATACCTTTACAATATAAAGGTAAAGGTATGCTCCCATACAAAATTTGTACCTTCACGCTCCCCAAAATATTAAAACCCCGGGATTTAAACAAAAGAGCCTAAAGAATTGCTCTTTTTCGGTTCAGGAAAAGACTACCCACTACTAGTAGCGGATTATGGCTTTACTGTTTTCAAACACAATTCTGTATACTTAAGGTAGTGATCAGCAAAAACTGATTGTACTTTTACTGTGACACATCAATCCTATTCTGGAGCGACAAATTGACTTAACACTAAAGGAAGTTGCAACTGCTGCTTATATTATAAATGTTTAACTTCAATAAGGTAGAGGATATGGAGCTAGTTCTCATGCACTAGCCTATCCACTATGTCACAAGGACCTTGTGTTCCTTGACAAAGTTTCTAAAAATCATAACACAAAAGGTTAACTTTGCCTCTTCCTGTCTTAACCTTCACTAATACATTCTAGTTTTCTAAAACCACAAAACAAAAGTTAACTTTGCCTTAAGTTTAACCATTGGCAAAGGCGTTACAAGTTTCTAAAAATCCCAACACAAAAGGTTAACTTTGTCTCTTCCAGGCTTAACCTTCACAAATACGTTCTAGGTTTTCTAAAACCACAAAACAAAAAGTTAACTTTGCCTTCAAGGTTAACCATTGGCAAAGATAGCTAGGTTTTCTAAAACCACAAAACAAAGGTTGATTTTGCCTCTTCCAAGCTAACCTTTGACCACATCTGTTTTTTTTTTTTTTTTTAAACCACAAAACCAAAGGTTAATTTTGCTTCTTCCAGCATTTACCTTTGACAAAGATGTTCAAGATCTCTAAAAGGATGATAAAAATGTTCTAGGTTTAACCTTTAACCCCTTCTTTACCGGGTGGGTGAGCAGAATGTAAACATTGCGTTTGCTGCCGAACTGAATCTCTCGGTAGTGACTAAGTTTGGAGGGGTGCCGATCGTAAAAATATTTGCCAAAAAATACACTAATCAAGACAGGCTAATGAAATTATCAGGTATTATTAGCACTATAATAACGCATATTCTGTTAGTTTTATCATCCTACAGGGAAAATGAAATGATTTTTTATGAAAAAAAATGTGAAAACTCAGTGGTCCCTTGTACAAGGGACACTGGTGGTCGGTGAGAAAACTACGGTCTTGAATAGAAATTCGGTCTTACAGAATGTTGGTATATCGCACCTGGAACATGCACATAAAGTATTATCAAAATAGAACCGTAAATAAGCACGTAATAAAACAAAAAAAAGAGCAAAAACTAAAGCGAAAGCCCCGCCAATAAATATGGAAATCGCAAATTTTATAGTATATCTTTCAAAAATTGGTCAATGTCATTTTCTATGTTTTCTAAGATTAGTTTCATCACAGAAAACAACTTTAGGGGCATCAGGGTATCTAAACTAATTTTTCAAGTTTCTTGTCCTCAGAAAAAATCGCTTTTTCTCTGGTTTGGTTTTTTTATATATATAAAGTTACTATAAGGCTTTATTTCTACCTTCATTTATCTGGTGTTCATATCTTTATTTGTAAAATGTAATGTGAATAAATAAATAAATACAGTAAATGATGATACAACTGGTTTTTTACTTGGTAGAAGTTATTACATGTTTACGCTTGTCTGGTTTTGTGATTTTTTGTTGAGACACAGTTCATCTGTCACCTACACACTACTATAAGCAATAATAATATTTTTTTGGGTTCATCATACGTCTGGCATCGTGTCATACTGTTTATTTTGCTCCAAACTCTTCAAACCGAAATTACAGAATGATTGGAAGTCCCTATCTGAAAAAGAGGAGTTTTGGTGGTACTACGCATACCACCTTTATGCACCCGGTGCGGTGCAGTAGACTTGAATGGTGGTACCCACCTACCTCCAAACAAACTTTCGGTAATGAAGAGGTTAAATTTAAATGCCCAACAGGATAGAGAAGTTTCCTCTTTTTCCCCCACCCCAATGGGTTAAATTGGAATTCTTACAGGGAAACTGTAAAGCATAGCCTTAACATCACCCTCAGCTCTAAGGCAGAAAGCTAATAAAATAGCATTCCCTTACACCAGCTTAAAGAAGGGTGCTGACAGTAAATTTACTTATTAACCACTGCTAAATAAAAGGTTTTACAGTAAATTCAGATAAAGCTTAGACCTGCATCTATACTCCAGAGAGAGACTGATATATAGATGAAGGGGCTTCAATCTAAACACCTTACAGTGCTGGTCCTCAGCAAGATCTACAAGTACTTGATGCAATACCGAGGAAAGTACGTATGGAACGATAACTTTGGAAGTAGACAGTGAAAAGTCTTATCTCCTCTAAATAGAAAACATTGACGTCTACAAGGTTCCAGGTGCTGAAAATTCCTCCAGAATGGTACCCTCAGCAACACACAGACCACTGCTTCTGACCCCAGGCTATGGCAGTTTTAAATTTAAATTAAGGACAGATCCTATGATAACTTGAAAATCTTATTATTGGGAAGGACATTCTAACCTCTCCAAGCAGTTAAGTAGATGCCTACGTCAATGGAACTGAATGGAATTGTGTAGTAGAGTTGATTTCTTCTCAGTGGAAGAATGAGACATCTACCAAGAGCATTGGAAATTCTGAAAAGTTTTGCCCTGAAGCTACAAGGGCCCTACAGGAGACTAAGCAATTCTTGAACATGAAATTGCTCAATAGAATTCAGAGTAGATACAAGGGGCAGGCCTATGAGTCTGAATTAGGCAAAATTTAAGGAAACATCCACTGCTCAAGCCTGAGGGCTAACAAGTAGTAATAATCAATTCGGCTGTCCTGTTCATCTACATGCTAGGAAGCTATATGAGAGTTCCTTAAATCCACAACAAGTGCCAAACTTACAGATGTCAGGGCCCTTGTCAGCAGTTGTTCTTCCTGAATCCCCAATTGCTATAACACTGTCCTTCCACAGAATGGATGATCAAACCAATATGTTGTTTCATTTCACTCAAAGCAGCAAACTTCCCACAAAGACTTTGTTTCTGACCGGGATAAACCTGCTAAGCATCCTGATTTCTTTCCACTGCCCTGACATCTAAAAGTTTTACCAGGTGTAGTTGACCATTCTATGTTGCATGAAAGGTTAATGAGACTAATTAAACTCTGTGTTGCATGACAGAGGGAAAAGACCAAAACTTGGACTTAGGTTTAAGAACCAAATGGAACCGATTCCTGGTTAAAAGTGTCCCTCCTACAGTCCTGGAGCCAAAGTTGGTTCTGAATTACTTACAAATTTAATGAAAGTTATTTGTAAGTCGTAATTCTTACGCTGAAACCGTACATTAATTGAGCATGAATATCTGAAAATAACCCGTAAGGCCATGTTTCTAATGAGGGAAAGCCCTTACCATATAGGAAGTTTCTTCCCGGTCTAAAATCTTCAAGCAGCACATGCCTATTCATCTTGACTGACAAGCATGCATAATCAAATATCATCACCACATCACTAGATAAGAATGGAGATATAAAGAATTAACAATATAGTGCATAGAAATTGGGCCAGAAGAAGCAACAGGTCCTTGGCCTTTGGAATACTGTTGACAGAGTGGGCTAACTTGAATAACTGATTCAGTAGTAGTCTTGCTCCTAAAGTCGACACCATCTACCAATGGGCAACAAGTCCCTGACATAACTTATAGAGGGCTGCACACTAACCCAAACAAAGTGCACAGAACAGCAATACCTTCTAGTAAAAACCTCTTGAAGGAACTTGCATGACTGTGGATGTCTGGTAAGTGGAATGAATACATTCTGTATGTGAACTACAAGTCTGACCATTCTTTGGAAAGGAACTAAAACCATGCTAGAAAACCAACAAGTATATGGGCAGACACTGTTATTCAGTCTCCAAATGTCCAAGAATACAGTGGTACCTCGAGATACGAAAGGCTCAAATTACGAAAAACTCGAGATACGAAAGCTGACACGAAAAATTTTACTGCTCTACATACGAAAAGTTTTCAAGAAACGAAGGTTTCTGAAATCCAAGATTAGCCCGATAACAATTTTGAAAACTTGCGCCGCGCGCCGCCATCTTAGTTCTAGTAGACTCGCCACCATCTTCCTGCTCTCCCATTGGCTCCTGATGCTAGCCAAGCCATGAGATCCTTCTCTCCTATTGGACAGCATCCCTCCCATCATGCATCTTACGTGGTGGCGTCCCTTCGCTCGGCCACTTCGCACCCGAAGCTTTATCCTACGCATGCGGCATTCGTTCGGTCCAACGATTTCGTTTAGTATCGTAAATTTGTTAGTGATTTCGTTGTGCTACTTTATCGTGTTGTGAGAACCTAATTAGTATACGTATAACATACGAACTTAATTACGTACAGTACATATTAGTCATGGGTCCCAAGAAAGTTGCTGAAGTTCACAGAAAGAAGAGAATGCTTTCTATGGAAAACCAAAATGGAGATAATAAACAAGTATGAAGCTGGCGTTGCGGTTGAGTGTGATCGCTAAGGAATAAGGCGCCGAAATCTGTCAACGATAGGCACCATCCTTAAGCAGAAGGAAGCCATCAAAGCAGCTACACCTTCCAAGGGCGTGACTATTTTGTCCAACAAGAGGAGCCATGTGCATAATGAAATGGAAAGGCTGCTTCTTGTATGGATCGAGGACAAAGAAATCGATGGCGATACGATAACCGAGACGGCAATCTGCCAGAAGGCCAGCGCTATTTTCGGCGATTTGATTGCCTAAGCCGAAGACGACGGCGGAGAGGGACATCAACGGCAACCCCAGAGTTCAAGGCTTCTCATGGGTGGTTAGAAAAATTCCGTAAACGGACTGGCATCCATTCGGTGGTGAAGAAATTGAAATTACGTAAACTATAAAAAAGTAAAAAGAAATGTAAAAATCAAAAAAAGACAAAATAAATTTTATTTTAAGTTTTTTGTAAAGTTAAGTGTTATAGTTTTGTTAATGTGTTTTTTAAAGTTTAGTTTGTTTTTCTGACATTTTTTTATGTTTCGTAAAGTTGAGTGTACGTATCTGCCGTTTGTCCCTCCTCCTCCTCTGCTGCCACTTTCGGAGATAGCCTCACTCAAAAAGTAAGCTTCCACATTTTACGTTACAGTAATAATATTTTCTTGTACACTATATACACTTTATTTACAGGTTTTCCCATTTTTATTATTAAGTTACGTATTGAATGGTCCAAATTGTTGTAGTATTTCATTGTTTATAGGTCAATTTAGCTTTATTATGAAATTTACTGGGGTGTTTTTGGAGGCTTGGAACAGATTAGCCATTTTACATATAAAATGTGTTCCAAGATACGAAAAACTCCATGATACGAAAGCGCCTCGGAATGGATTAATTAATTTCATATCTCGAGGTACTACTGTATCTCCAATTACTTATGGGTGTCTTCCTAAAGAATTACCCTTGGACCATCATTCCCTCTATATACCCTTGGACCATCATTCCCTCTATATACAATCTCCTACTAAAAAGAGACATGAAATATCTCTGCTGAACATAAGGGAAGCTATAAGAGGGAGATTAAAACCATGGAGGGACAACCAACAAAAAGAATCACAACTGCCCTTCATCGTCTCCACCATATAACATACTGGTCCCAAGTCTCTCCATGCATGTTAGGAGGTTGCAACTGTCCATATCCCAGAACCTGAATCTGCACTTATCCCCGAAAGGTATAAAATAAGACTACCAATAGGTAATCCTAAGCTGCGTAATCAGACAGGATATAAAAGTGTTCTCACTTCTTCCAAACAGAGTGAGTCTAAGCATGAGGACATTACCCTGCAGCATCAGAAATGAGTTACTTGTTTTAGTTACTTGTTTCTTCGCTAAAAATTCCCGCTGGGCTGGTATCTCCACCTCTCTAAGAAGTCGCAGAGACGAGATAACGTAAATAAAAGATAATAACTCAAGTTTGACTGAAAATCCATCAGTATGTCTGTCAGTCTTGAGTTCATTTCCCCACAGGAAAGAGAAAGAAAGCGAACCTCCTATTAAAGACAGTTAAGGACAATAAGCGTTGTACAACAAAAGGCGGCCTTCGGCTCTCCGCGACTTTAAAGACAGGACAACAAGCCAAGGAAGACACAAAGGGAGATTGTGTCCGAGGACGAGAAAAGTTTTGAAATGCTCTCATATTGGAGAAAGCGTTGGTTCTCTTCTCCAATATTTAGTGCGCGCCAAAATACGCTAAGACAATTAAGATATATTCTCTATGTGGCCTCTATCCTCAACAAAATGAGGATACAACAAGGCGTAGTGTGGCAACAAACGCTGACCGTCCCAAACGAGTTCCTCCAATTCCATTCAAACTCTTCTTCCGTCAGCGGGCGACGGAAGGAGACAGCTGTCGACAGGAGGTAAACAAAGAACTTAAATGATTGCTCTTTCTCCGCAACCCTTGGCAACAAAAAGCGACACTTGACAATAAGATGTGACCGCAGCTAAGTGCTGTAACGAATCCACCACGACTCAAAGAGAGCAAGACAGTTTACGTGACTCGGGACTCAGCCAAGTTCGCACTCCGCACGAGACAACTGCGTTCACACGAGTCAACAACGTCCACAGCAGGGTTCTCAGATGTATCAGACCAAATCTCTTCAAATTAACGTATATTGATTAATGATCGTACTTGTACGATAATTATCGTATGTCTGGGAACCCTGATCCGCAGTCTGCACGAGTCGACAGAGGGAGAGAGAGAACGAGGTGCCAAAAGTGGCAGGAGAGGAGTTACAACAACACTCCCTCCTCGTCCGAAAGCATTCCTATATAAAACTAAGTTAGAAATTTCTGAAGCTAGAATATCTAACTCGGCGAGAACTTTAGACACTACAGACAGTTAGACTTGAAAGAGAAACATTAATCGAGGCAGTAAGAGATTTGCCGATAGCCGAAGAGGAAGCATGCAAAGAACAAACACAAGTATTACGAAGAAAAAGGAATATGCTAGCTTACAAGAATTTAGAATAACCAAAACATGAGAGATAAACAGTCGACCGAGTCGACATATCTAAACGTGTAAAACTCGCTACAGATACATTATCATCTCAATAAAATGTCTACACCTACATCACATATTATTAAGCCTATGCATGCTAACACCTCAAACTAGGTGTTGAAGATGACAGAATGCGCCTACGGAGCGAGCATTAACGCTTGCTGAAACGGTCCTTATGTGAACGCTTTAAACGAAATTCAGACCATGAAAAGGGCGAAGTAGGTATTGGAGGTCACAGAATCCCATCGTCCCGAGAACCGACCTGGTTCCCTGGCAGCGGACGTTTCCAACTGTCGCAGGGCAGTCCTAGCTCAGGCCACGTACAGACGAGGGCAATCAACACCTTACTTCAACAGGGAACGTGAAAATGAGCGCACACTGGAATGATTCAGAATGTTCCCGTCACAACTAAGTTCAAATTGTATTAGAACTAAAATTAGGTTAATGTTCTAACTTCTCATTACGCTTTTCCTGAACCGAATGGGGAGCAGAAGACGGAGCTACAATGGAAGTCAATACTAGCCTACTAATATGACTAGTCTAGTAGTTCCAAAATCACACCCTGTACCCCTGCCAGTACAAAGGAATGTTGATCAACTTACAATTTCACCATCCTGGTTACACCAAAACATTCCTACATAGCCTGAAATAATTGGTTTTACTTCTGGTGGAAGTATCCTAGGAAAATGAAAAAAATTACAATACAGTAAACAGGTGTAAAAACGCCAACTTCATAGAATACCAACAATCGCCTAGCAGCAATGGCGGCAAGGAGAATTCTGACAAGAGCTAAACATTTGAAACACACCTGGTGGAGAACAGGTAAACTAGACAGTCATTCGATTGTTTTTGTTTGAATGCCGACTGCCAAATCGGCGGGGAGATATAGCTAAATTTAACAGTAGGTAAGATTAATCTCAAAAAAAAGCTGATGAAATGAGTAACATGATGTTGAAGAGGAAAAGAAATCCAGTAGAAATGGGGGGAAAGGTAACTGAAATAGGACAGGAAATGGATATGAAATGGAAAGTAAAGATAAAACAAAGTTGCAGGTAACAAGAGTGAAGAGAGGAGTAATAAAGGGGAAAATTAATAAGTATTACACCAATTATTTTATAGAAATTATACAAAACTGGGGACTCAATGTAGTGCTCCCCCCATTTTCACAAAGGAAAGGATTCCAGAACCTACTGTGGAAGTGCAAAATTTGCAGAAATGCAGAAATCCCCTCTAAAAATGCTTATTACTGGCTTATAACTGCTAAATCCCTTGTACCCCTTAAACTAAAACACTTATAACTCCCTATTTTAGAATTTCCACTGCTTAATTTAATAGTTCAAACAAAACTATACCTTAAATTAAATTATACTAAAACAATTTATAATCATTTCCAACAACAATATATCCAAAACCATCATATCCGTACTACTCTCCTACTACTGTTTTTCCAAAGTAGGCTATATACACCCCTAAAATGCCTATAACTGCCTATTTTAACAGTTCATTGCTAAACCTGACAGTTCAAACAAAAATATACCTCAAACTATCATCCCAAAACACCCTAATATCCTTTCAAAGTCATGTTGCAAAATTATGTACCAGCCTACAACTGTTACTCTTATGTATCCCAATATCAATCAGACTCACAGTTTCTTTGGTCTACATAACTTTGCGCATTGTTATGTGCCTACATTTTATCTATACTGATATTTTCCTGTGTGGGAAGATGATTTTGAAATGATATGTACTGTACAGGTACATACTTTAGGATTGTACTATTGTATAGAGCATATCTAAAATACATGGGAAGTTTAGAATGATGGGATATGTACCTGAAAACAATATGGACTAGGTTTGTTACATCACGTTAATATTTTAGTGATTGTATTTAGAACAAAGCTATACGTACCTCAAAACAGAATACTAGGTTTGTTACGTTACATTAATATTTTCATGATTACATACAAATACATTTATGATAAAAAAAAATTATGACAGTAAGTTCTTGGTTTACGTCGTATTATGGTTAGTCCTTGCCATCTCCCATAAATTTATTAAAAAATATTTCTACCGTCTCTCTCTCTCTCTCACACACGCACAGTAAAACATTTATAACATATTTCACTTACAGAATCCATTAACTTATACTTTATTGATGTAATCACCATGAAAATATTTAAATTCTGAATTTCTTACATAGGCAATTCAAATGAATTAGTATGTACTGTATTATAAACTTTTATACAAAATTAAAAATAATAATTCCATTAATAAATTAATTTCTAATAGCAACTAAATTATTTTCATAATTCTTTTGGCAAAAAGCATTGATCATCTGGTTCTCAGAATGTAAACAAACAAGACAAAAACACACTGATTATTGCAAGTTGCTGTGTTTATACATTGATATTACAGTACAGTAAATAATTTGTTTTATCATAAATGTACTATTAATCAATGAAATATATATAGTTTTGTGCTGCAGCCATATCAGGAAAATAATGAGGAATTGTTAGATAGTACAATACTTCTATCTGCAGATCTATTTATCTCTCTCTTGTATGTCAGTACTGAACTGTGCAAATCCTCTTAATGAAAATAATATCAATTACTATACCATAATCATAAAAAACACAACAAACAAATCCAGCAAGTTCATGACAGATCATGGAGGACAGACTGCCATATTTTTTTGTTTTTGCTTTGTCTGATTTATTAGTGCTGTATTTCATTACAAGTTTAATTGACTATGATTATCACACACATACTAAACAGTACGTTGGTTCTGTAAATTGTCTTAATCCAGTTGATTGTGTTTCCATAAGAAAGATATTGTCTATATGGTCAGAGTCCCAGACTCCACCCTTGAAACATTGATCCTATTATCTTGTTGCTTTATTAGTGAAGATTTTACCATCTGACATTCATATCGACAGCTGCTTTGGTATAAAATTTGGGATGAGTTCCAATTCATAGTATGGTTCATGATTTTTATATGATGGTTTCTGAACTATGTGCTTCTTCTTCTTCTTCTTCTTCCCAGCTTGTTCCCATTTTTATATGGGGTCGCCGTTTCGGATGAGACGTTTTCCATCTATTTCTATCTTGTGCTTCTGCCTCATCAAATTCCCTTCTCATTTAAGTCTCCTCTCACAACAGTCCTTCATCTCTTTCTTGGTCTCCCTCTTTTTCTTTCTTCCTTGCACCTCCACCCCATAGTATGTCTCCCAGCGTGGTCCTCATCTCTCCTCAACAGGTGTCCATACCATCTCAGCCTCCCCTCCTGCACTTTCTTTGATACTTCCACCACCTTAGTGACCCCCTTATGTAGTCATTTCTGATCCTATCCACTCTTGTTACCCCAGACATCCACCTAAGCATTCTCATCTATTTCTGCCACATCCATCTTCTTCTGCTCTGCTTTTCTCATGCTTGCTGTTTCCGTACCATACAGCATTGCTGTTCTTACCACCGTCTTGTGAAATTTTCCTTTAAACCTAAGCGGCACTCTTTTGTCACAAAGACTCCCGAGGCCGCTCTCCAGTTGTTCCAGCCTGCCTGTACCCGATGTTTTACTTCTTCTTCCATATTCCTCCCCAGCGTTAACAAAAGATCCCAAATACTTAAACTTATCAACTCTCCTTATTTGCTCTCCACCAAGCTGAATACTTTCTCTATCATCCCCCTCCCCTCAGTGGTGGTCACATATATTCTGTCTTGGATCTACTTATCTCATTCCTCTGTCCTCCAGTACTTGTCTCCATCTTTCCAATTTCACTTCCAGATCTTCCTGCTCTCTGCACACAGAACAATATCATTCCGCATACAATATGTTCCATGGTACTGTCTCCCTTACTTCCTCTATTATAACATCCATCACTATGTTAAAGATAAATGGGCTCAGAGCCGACCCCTGGTGTAATCCTACTCTCACCTCAAAACCTTCTGTCTCCCCAACACTGCTCCTCACTCTGGTAAATACATCCGGTACATCTCTTGTATCAATCGCACATACTTCTCTGGCACCATCTTCTCCCTCAGGCTCCTCCATAACCTCTTGTCTCGGGACTCGGTCATAAGCCTTTTCAAGGTCAATGAATACCATATGTAGGTCCCTTTGTCTTTCCCGAATTTCTCCATTATTTGCCTCAGACAAAATATACCATCTGTTGTTCCCCTTCCCTTCATAAATCCCATCTGCTCTTTACCTATTTGTACTTCTTCTCTCAGTCTAGCATCTATTATCCTTTCCAGTATCTTCAAAGTGTGGGACATCAATTTAATGCCCCTATAATTACCACACTCTTGGACATCGCCTTTCCCTTTAAAAATTGGGATCAACTAATACTCCCACGCTACTCATTTGGTATCTTTTTTCCTGTTCAAGGATCTTTATCATAAGATCGTACAGTTGTTGTCCATATCTAACTGAGTGCTTATGTAGAGTTAATCTTTCCAAGAGAGCTTTTCCGTGAATCCATAGTATAACTTATCACAATCCATACAGGGGATTTCATAGACTCCTACTTCTTTAGAAACCGGTTTCTGCTGAACGTTGATTAAGGATTTCCCAATGTGTTCGGATCAGTGAAGACGAAAGGGTTAGGGTGGCCTGTTTGTGTGATCTCTCATAAATTATCCACTTGAGGGATTATGATTTTGCTTGTGAACCTTTTCCTTTTCTTTGTTTCTTTGGGTTTGTAAAAAATGCTCTTTGCTTTATGTATGGCTTTTCCTATTATGTGCTTGGGGTATTTCAACAAGGTAAGTTGATTTCTGATTGTTTCAAGTTCTTTGTTAAGAAAATCTGGGGAGCAAATTCTCAGGGCTCTAAAGACATTAGGCAAACAGAATAGTCATTCAAAATAAAAAGTAGCAGCAATTAATGCACTTAAGTGCGAAGAACTAAAATCATAATCATTTAGAAAAACCATCAAAACAATAATGAAAGATAATTTAGGGTGAAACAGAAAAATTATTAAATAAAACAGTTATAACTGGTAAAAAGCCTGGTGAGGCAGTCATCAAGTCTGTTCAGACTGACACACCTGATATGAACAATTTTCTGCCATAAGGGAACTCTTAGAGAATGTATATATACAAGGTATAAGATTTTTTAGTGCTAAAAACATACAAATATTTAGTTTTTAAATCTTGAACTGCTTGAAAACAAAAAAGGTATGAAGGCTTTATCTCCAAATAAATGATGAAGAAGAGTAAATAAATGTAAAGTGTGTGTCTTTCCACGTAGGAGTCAAGTAATGAATAAGAAATAATGATATTTAGCAGAACGTGAACGTAGAAATAATGATATTTATTGCAGAATGTGAACTCGAAATAATGATATTTAGCAGAATGTGAACTGACAAAAAATGCTTTTTCCTCTAAACACGTAACTTATCTCTACTAATCCATTAGACAGGAAAGCACCATGCTAAAGAGTAAAATCAGAGACTTTTCCTTGTAGTATAAATTCACAAAGGTTAGTTTATTGTATGGAAACACATGGTAAAATAGTACCATGTCCAAAAAAATGAAACATTAACACTTTTATTGCGCTACAAAAGTCCATAATTACCACTATAAAAATTATGAAAGCCAAATGACAAAGTCAATCACTGGAATATGAAGAGTAAAAAATAGCATATTTCTAAAGTTTGTAATTTGTATTTTTTTCTAACATACAATTGCAAAGGTCTTTACACAGGATTTAGCTTGCGGGTGTGAGCTGGAACAGCCATTTAAGTCTCAGACAAGGTCATTAACTATTGATGGTAGGGGGGGGTGGGGGGGGGGGGAAGCCCAGACCACTCATTGGTCTGCACTCCACTTTACCTTTCGGCCCAGATATCAGAATAAGGGGTGGGCTGTAAATGTAAAGACTTTCCTACCTCTTCTAGTGGAGGAGACAGATAAAATCACTGCCTCCCAGAGTAAGCCTCTTCAGGGCTGCAGTCTCCTTGGGTACATGAAAATCTGATGAAAAATTGATCCCAACCAATGACTGAACCAAAGATTGATCTATGGACTGGTTGGAATGCTGCTCTGGCGTCAACTCCAGACTGTTTGTCCCCACCACACTCCCTCTGCACGTTGTTCTAATCAGACGACAGTACCCGAAACATGGACGAGTCAGGTCCAGGTCAACCCCGCCTACAACAGGATGAGGAAAGTACGTATTTCTCTCAGAGCACAATATTTTCTCTGGTGGGCTATAAGCAAGAGAGAAAAGTGCCTCCATCAACTGATGGACTGGGGAGACTTCTCTTACTCCAAGAAGCATTGAGCATGAAATGATAATGTCTCCTTCCTTGAGATCATTGAAATGACACATCATTCCAATGATCTCCACAATAGGCCTCTGCAACTCCGCTAGGAGAAAAACACTCACCAGAGCCCCTGTTGATCTCTTAATCATTCAGTGAACGTCCTGTTCCACTTGAGGACCAGGCCAGAAAAGTAAGCTTCAGAGCAAAGAGCAGGACAGGAGCAAGACCTTCCCAATCCCAGGCCCTGAACTTGTCCAGCTCCTATTACCTGGAAAAACTTCCAAGGAGGAGGGAGCAATTGAGAGATCGCAAGCACCATTGCCCCGCCTGCTGAAGATCAAAGTCCTGGCAAGTAAGAGAGGACTTGGGCAGTCCTCAGCCTGAGCTGATATCACCCACCTGTGTCAATAAGAGCAGTTCCGCTCACACAAATGTGAGCAGAGGCTGTCCTGCGAGAAAGCTTCAACCTACTTAAAAGGCAAGGCTCCTAGAGAGAAGATTGAGCTGGAGACCTCCTCTTGCCGAGAGAGAGAGAGAGAGAGAGAGAGAAGAGAGAGAGAGAGAGAGAGAGAGAGAGAGAGAGCAGACTTGCATGCTCTCTGCTCACTTTTTCATGCTGGCCTGTGCTGGTCGCTGGGACCAGGTCCATAAGGGACCCTTGCCGACCCTGGTAGATGGCCTACTAGGGTTGGTATTGGTGGCCCGGGGCAGGCAGGCCACCAGGGTCCAAAGCAGAGGCAGACTGGCCAGGTTGCCAGCTTGCAGAATGTCAAGTGGGTCCTTTACACATGGGTCCCTTCACATATAAGACCACAGAAAATTTCACCACTGAACATTGTCTTCTGTGTTTCCACTTATGCATTTTCAAATATTTTATGTATTTGTCATGTAAACTCTATTATAGTATTTTGGCTGAGGGTTGGAGTGGGGCCGCATTTTGTCACTTGGCAAACAATTTTTAGACCCAGTCTGCCACTGGTTTGAAGAACATTGGATAGTAGTGCATCCATGCAGTCGGCAATGAGAGCATGGTACCGCTAGGAAGAGACCAGGGCTGATACTGAAAACCCAGGTAAGAGGCCTACTGGGACTGGTACTGGTACATCAGGGATTCAGAAAATCTGGGTAGCGATTGCACCTGTGCACTCGGCAACGAGAACAGACGTACCATGGTACCACCAGTGAGAGACCAGGCCATGTACCGGTAGCCTGGGGAAGTGGGCTACCAGATCCAGTATCAGTGGCCTGGGTATGCAGGCTACAAGGGCCAGTTCCAGTATACTAAAGTTCTGGAGAACCCCAGGTGGCAGTTGCACTTGTGCGCTAGGCAACAGGAGCAGCAGTAGCCACGCTAGTGAGAGATCATTATTATTAATCAAAAGATAAACCCTATCATATGGAACATGCCCACAGGGACCACTGACTTGAAATTCAAGCTTCCAAAGAATATGGTGTTTGTTTGAAAGAAGTAAGAAACGATAAAGGGAAATACAGAAAGAGATCAGTTATTAAAAAACAGATAAATTACAAATCAATACATAAACAAGTAAACAAAAATGGACTAAAATATTAAAATACAACTTTAATTGTATCAGGGTAGGACTAATACATTGCATCTTCAATGAATACTTCTGGAGTTACAACTGCATGACATCTTTAGGAAGGCTATTCCACATTTCATCAGTGTGAGGGAAGACCTCTGAAACTGGGAAGTTTGACAGTGAGGCACATTTACTGCATATTGGTGGTGCTGTTCAGTGAGTCTTGATTATTCTTGGCAGGAAACAGGATCAGAGATCAATTGTGAATGTGAAAGATCTGTTAACCCTTAATGGACGGATTAATCCTTGAGAGTATTAATAACAGGTTTGGGGTGGTGGATGGATTGATCCTGTAGATAAACAATATTAAGGGCCATCGATCTGGAAAGAATCGGGTGGGAAAGAGGTGCCAATAATTCTATTGCCCATAAATTCAATAATGGCAACTTTTACACCTGGCTAAACCCCACGGCTCAGGCATCTAAAAGGACTTTCAAGTTCAGCTTGTAACTTCAAGGAGAATGTATTACGTCTCTGTCTCAAATGATGTCTTTTCGTAAATTTGCTTGTAAATATACCAAGGGGTTGCTGTTGGTTTTTGTTCTTGTCTTTTACAATAGTATGTCGGATGTTAATGTAATTTTAACAAAAGAAAAGTGCAAAGAAATATTAGAAAAAAACATGTAAAAGTAAAAAAGTTACTGAATCTTCGTTCTGGTAATTTACGTAAATATTTTTCAACAAATATGCTAAGAATTTGTTAGTGATTTTATTTCTTATGTTTGATATTGTGTGAGCAGTACAGTGGACCCCCCGTATTCGCGTTCTCCAGATTCGCGGCTCACATTCGCGGATTTCTCTGGAGAACGTTTCCCTGCATTATTCGCGGAAAATTCCCGCATTCGCGGGGTATTTTTCTATGATAAATATCCACAAATTCCTGGTTTTTTGATGAATTTCATCATAAAATGCACTTTTTGTGATAAAACTATTAAAAAAACCAAGTATGAAAATTTTTAGTGGGTTTTCTTGAAGTTTTAACTAACAAAATAGGCTGTTTTAGCATTTTCATAGGGGTTCCAAACATTCGCGGATTCTAACTATTCACGGGGGGGTCTGGTATGCATCCCCCACGAATACGGGGGACACTGTAATTATAATTCTACAAAATAAAATAAAAATTACTTATTAGAAAAAACATGTATAAGTTAGTAAAATTACAAACTGTCTTGTAAAAGAGGCCCCACAATTGTTTGTAAATAGTAATTTTCAACTTCTCGTGGAAGGTAGGGAAATTTTTTAAAGAATTTTTTTTCACCATGTACATTTGGATATTTTCCTCTTTCCATTGACATTTTTTTGTAAATGGGCCGACCTCAAAGTTTACCCGGGCCTGAGGAGATGCATATCAACATAGTATTTACCAGTGCAGCACGGGTTAAAATATTACTTAAGAAAAACTGATAAAAAAAAAAAAAAAAAAAAAAAAAAAAAGAGAGAGACAATCCATCAATGGTTCAAGTCATAACTGCTAATACTCTAAGTATTAGGAAACAAAAATCTACCTCCACAACTACTTGAAAAGCTAAGTCTCTGGCAGAAGAAGACATCCACACCAGAGAACAGTATTCTAGTAAAGGAAGCACAAATAACTTAAACAGGCTGGACTGATTTTATCACTATTATAAATATATGAGGTCTTACATACAATACCTAACTTTTGTGAGGCATTTGCTGAAACTTTCATTAGATGTTTCTCAAAAATAAGATGGGAGTCAAAAGTTACAACTAGAATAGTTTTGCACTCATTTAGCCGAGTCCCATCCACCTGAAGGGGAGGATTGGATGGAAAATCGTGTGAGATCTACTAACCAATAATGATTTAATTTTACTGAGTTCAGCCTCATACCTCACCGACTACAATATTCACTGAGCTGGTCCATGTTCCCGATGAGGCTGAGGGCCATTTAATTTTTTATAATTGGAGACTTGACTTTACTCACAAATGTTGCATCATTGGCATACTGAACAATGTTTTCTAGGCCAAAAAACACATCACATGTATATAATAAAAATAACAGTGGACCGAGAACACAAACCCTGTGAAGTCCAGAAACAATAGGTCCTGGGTTCACTAATGATCCCTTCCAACAGCCATCTTAACTGCTGTCTGTCTACCTGTAAGTAAATCTTGAAGTAATCCTAAATCATATCCACCCACTCCAAGATTCTGAAGTTTATAAATGAGTCCCTTGTGATTTACTAAATTGAAAGCAGCACTGCAGGTACCTAAACTGCTTCCTATATGCATATTACCATCAGCTATCAATCCTTTAGAAAGAGACAAATAAAAATTGGCCTGTATTTACTGCAGTCTGCAGATATGCCACCCTTTGGAACAGGCACTGTATTATTAAGATGGCGCTTATCTGAAAAGATACTATGTTGACATAAAAAATCTCAAAGAGAGAGCTAGCTGCTGGAAGCTCTACAAAACTTCCTGCTGGAGAGCAAGGCAACCATTTTCTTTTGCTTGCTAGCTTTGGAAGAAGTAGGGGAGGAGGCGGCAGCACTCACTGACTAGGACGAAAATGAAGAAGACAATGATGACTTACTTCTTCTCTACTTGGTTTTGCCGAGTGCACTTTTAACAACAGAGGAGACCATCACCAAAAATGGTGTATATGGCAGTATAAGGGAGAAAAAGCAAACAGCACAGATGTCTTCACGCGACAGTGGTCAAAAGGGAAGTGGAGTGGAGACCAACGAGAGGATGGGGCTTTACCCCCCTCCCGTCAGTGGTCAGCAACTTTGGCTGAAAGTTAAACAGCTGTTCCAGTTGCGTCAGCAAGCTAAATCCTATGTAAAGACCAAAGGTTTGTATTATTTGTGTAGGCACAATTAAATGTTAAACAGTACTTTACCTGTTCCAGGAGGACCATGCAAAAGGACAACTTTGTTCCATGTTATGACGCTGCTTTTTAAGCCTTTCTTTGAAAAAAGGAGTGATGTTCGGACAAATCTTAACAACTGAAAAATTACATTAGGATAAAATCTTGAAAATAAAAAACCTAAAATCTATTAAAGTAATAATAAAGTAATACCCTGAATGAGCCCATGAGGATAATACTGTTTGTTCAGAAATTACTTTTTTTTTTTTGTTCAGATAATTACTTATTTAACACATTATATAAGCTAGGTCAAACTAAAATACAATACTATTCAATGACAAGACCATTCTGAATGGAAGTTTTGATGCAATATAACAGCAACACACAGTATACATACATACTGTTATTATTTTTACCTGAGAAATGAAAATTGGTTAATAGCTACCACTGTCATTCTTTGCAGAAAGAGCTTACTATAAAACTATCTATCAGAGTGAAAAACAAGAGTATCAAAATTCTGTCAGAGCCACAGATTATTTCCTGGTTTCCCTTACTGGTTTGTGCATTATTATTCCGAGAACAAATTTTCCAGCTACGTAAAAAATGAAATTTTTATAATAAAATAAAAATTTGATGTATACTTTACTAATTAAGTTACATAGCTATAGTTTCTATCCGTTGGCCGCTAAAATTTTTGAAATTCGCACTAGTTTGTTTTGCCTTGGCGATACCCACCTGCCCACTATTGAGGGGGAGAGGAAGCAACTTAGAACAAAAATCAGCTGTTTATGCCCTTCTATCCATGAGAAGGGAGGGAGGGCTCTGATAATGTAACTGCTTGGGAAGTACAGTGTTGCATCTGAGCTCAAACAAAAATCCGGAAACTGACCCAAGGAATCATATGACTTTTGTAAACAAAAGTGGTTCGGTCAGTTGCCGCTAATAGGCGTTGTTCCCATGCTCATTTGTGAGGAAAACGGTAAGTACCACAACTAAACTTAGGATTATTGAAAATTATAATGTAAGAGGCATTCTGTGACAACCTTAAAATCCTGTAAGATTTTTAATGGTAGGCTAACCCTTGAAGTGTCGATTGTTGTATCAATAGTTGGCTACAGTCACAACTATTGACAATATACAAAGCATTTGTAACCTAATAGTAATGGTAAAAACTGTAGGTTAGTCACGTGAATCACTAGTGATACAACTTTTGATACTGTAAACAAAACAACTAATTACAGCAATTACCGTAGATAATTACCATAATTAGATGTTAGGATGAGAAAGTTCTCACTTTGTTAAAGAGGTAGGATCTCTATTTGTAATTCTAAAAACCGAAAAGGTTTATAAGCCTAAACATGAATATTTTCTGGAGAAAAATGATAATTTGAAAAAGTTAAACATATTCTACAGAATACAGGCAGTTCCCTGTTACGACGGGTTTGGCTTACGACGTTCCGAGGTTAAGGCGCTTTTCAATTATATTCATCAGTTAAAATTATTTCAAGGGTTACGACGCCTACAACGCTGATCTGGCAGAAGAAATATGACACCAAAAATGCAAAATAATCAATATTTGAAGGTTTTTTTTAATGAAAAATGCAATAAAAATGCAGTTTTCATAGTTTTCAATGCACACAAAGCATTAAAAGTAAAGTTTTCTTAGGATTTTTGACGATGTTCTGGCTTACAATGCATCTCAATAACAAAACCACCATTGTAACCTGGGGACTGCCTGTATAAGCATCGTCATCGTATGCCATTTGCATTCGATTTTGTTTACATTCTCAAAATCTTGGCTGATTGAGCTATCTATCTTCATTGCCATTACAACAATCCACTTGACTGGTAGAAGCTACCGTAATTTAGATATTTCTTGTGAATTAACAAAGCTGGGTATAATAGTGGCACAGCACTTGATTGTATAAGCGTTAAGTGTGATTTTGCTAGTTTTGAACATCAATTTTGCCTCTCTGCCTTAATTTTTTCTTTTTATAGTGACGGCAAATGACGTCGGCAATCAGCCATTTCTCGATTTGGTTGCTTATGTCTGTTCTATAGGTTTACAACTGCTTCATCCATAATTTAAAAAACCAGGAGAGAGAGAGAGAGAGAGAGAGAGAGAGAGAGAGAGAGAGAGAGAGAGAGAGAGAGAGAGAGAGAGACTCTTTTGCCTGGGTTAGGTTGTTACACTGACACATATCCATTAGCAAAAGTCAATAATATTTGTGTATTGAGAATACATAATGATCATTTTAATAAAACCCTTGTTTTACTGTATCTAATCATATTGCATGTATTATTATTATAATATCGAATTATAATACGAACAGAGTGATCTGCCATCTGCATTCTGGTTTCGTTTACATTCTTAAAATATCAGCCAATTTCATTTTACCGACACGACCACTGTCTTTAGACGTTGAATGGAACTTAATTTATGAAAGAAAGCTGGGTCTAAGAATTGCAGCTACTCTACTTATAAACATAGTATTTAAAAAAAAGTGCTACAAGTGTTTCTTTTTTTTTTTTTGCCTGCCAAACATTTTGCAGTCTGCTCATTATTCGTAATTCCCAGATGTGCTTGACTTTCGAAAGTTATGATCTCATAATTCGTAGTTCCCAGTCGTGCTGAACTTCGAGCCTTAATGTTTACTAAAAGGGGCAACATTTTCTTGGTAGTATTTTATAATCAAATTACGTAAAGGGTTTGGCGATATCGATAGCTCCCCAGTTATCCTTAATATCAGGATTCTTTCCCATTTCAAAGGAACACATTTATGAGGATCTACTTCCAATGGGTATTACTCCGCCGATAATGAAATGTCACATTATAAGGCACAAAGTGCCTATGAAAAGTGCCCCTATTGGTTTTTACAAGGATATTTTTATGAGAAAAAATTTAATATCATAATACAGACTGAAAGATATTTAGTTATTTTGTAGACTCTGCTATGATGGTGTTTTTTTACGCCTGTTTACGGCCACTAGTTAGCAACTTAACTTAGAGAATTTTCCTAAAGTTTATGATAACAGACATAATTTGGCTTATTTTTAATATTATATTAATTTCCTATTAGAATTAAACTTGATTTCAGTGTTTTATTACTGGCAACAATAATTATGCTTACTCCTTACAGTACATGTTACGTACCTAGCCTAGACTATGGTGAACTCAGGTCAACCATCGAATTAATGGCTGAATTAGGCGTACATAGGGCAGTTAATTTTTACTCATTTCAGTATATATTTTAAAAATGAACAAAGTGTGTTAAATGGTATGTTATTTAACACTGAACTTATTTAATTGCAATTTATGTGTATAAATGTTTTGTATAAAAAGGCAAGGTTAAGGTAAATAACAGTTGGTCAAGAATGGATTAATCCATTTTCAGTTATTTCTTATGGGAAAAATTCATCCAGATCTTCACTAGCAACTGACAGAAAAAAAAAAAGTTTGTTTTTGGTCTTCCAATGATGCATTACCTTTACTATGCTTTTTCAAAACACTAGGAGCACACACACAAACAGTGTGCATATATGTTAATATTAATGGTTAAAGACACTCAAATTAATTAGCAGTACTTATCTTTTCCTGAGAGAGAGAGAGAGAGAGAGAGAGAGAGAGAGAGAGATGAGGAGAGAGAGAGAGAGAGAGAGAGAGAGAGAGAGAGAGAGAGAGAGAGAGAGAGATTTCTTGATATATCTGACAAGTTAACCCATCCCCCCACCCTATCCCCCCAAGTGAGGCCCCCTTTCTCCAAGTCTTTCAGCAAAATATCAGGATTGATATATATGTATTCATTTAAAATTTTTCATAATTTATTGATTTAAAAACTAAAATCTTATTAATTCACTATAGTATTTTCTTTAATGAAATGATATTATTGATGTTACATTAATATTTGAAAATAGTAAATATGTAATTTTATCTATCAAACAAAAATCATCAACTTAGTATGAAAGAGAGAGAGAGAGAGAGAGAGAGAGAGAGAGAGAGAGAGAGAGAGAGAGAGAAAGAGATAATTTAAATATTATTTTTTATGACTTAATATAATTACGTAAATCTTATTAAATGCAATACAGTGTTCCCCCCCGTATTCGCGGGGGATGTGTACCAGGGACCCCCGCAAATAGCGCAAACTCGCGAATAGTTAGAACTCCCCTCTAAAAATGCCCATATCTGCTTATCTTTAAAGTATCATCCTACTATCAAAGATACCATTGAATTGGTATTATTAATATCATTCCAAGTCATCTTAAACATTTTACCGTTAGAAATATATAAACAGCCAATAACAGAGAGAGAGAGAGAGAGAGAGAGAGAGAAAATAACTCCTTACGATATCAATAGACTGAAAGGAACTTCTATAGGCAAGACTTATTTCCCCTCCCATAAATACATATTATTCCAGAGAAGGGAGAAAGAGAGGACTGAACAATTATGTTTGTCTGTATATCAATTCTTTTGCTGAGAGAGAGAGAGAGAGAGAGAGAGAGAGAGAGAGAGAGAGAGAGAGAGAGAGAGAGAGAGAGACGCCAAATGTAAACCTTATGTAACATCCTACATCAAATTTACCTTAAATTATTATCATATTATGTATTAATCTTAGAGACTGTATCAATATAATTTCAAAGTAATCCTAACCATTAATATCCCTTAAAGGTATATACTGTACGTACGTACATACATACGTACTTCTAACACTTGCAGCCGAGAGAGAGAGAGAGAGAGAGAGAGAGAGAGAGAGAGAGAGAGAGAGAGAGAGAGAGAGAGAGAGGAGAGAGTAGAGAGTTGTCCTTACAGTATTTTAATAGAGTGAACTGGAAAGATTATTGTATTTAAAATACTCACATATGAATTTTGTAATTACATTTATAGTATTATTATTACACATATAGTATATTATTATTGGAAAATATTAATAATAAACTTATTACATGCATGTACCATAAAAAGAATCTCCTCAGAAGGAGGGAGAGAGAGAGAGAGAGAGAGGAGAGAGAGAGAGAGAGAGAGAAGAGAGAGAAGAGAGAGAGAGAGAGAGAGAGTTGCATAAAAACCATTAAATTCATTGACCATTGTATGGCACTGTTACTTGACAAATTTGACAGCTTCCAAGCTCCAAGCGCCACTGGAGTTATGAGAAGGTAGGGGAAATTGATACAGAAAAAGACGAAGGGAAGAATTTTCATTTTGAAGTTAGTTATAATATTATTATTATTATTATTTGAAAATATTAATAAACACATGCATCTACCATAAAAATTCTCTTATCACAGTAAGAGAGAGGACTTATCCTTATGTAAGTGAAATGGAATGGAAAGGTCATTTTTATCTCTTTAAAATACTACCACATACGAATTTTGTAATTACAGTTTTATTATTATTATTAACAACAGAAAATATCAATAAACATTTTACATACTAGTACCATAAAAATTCTTTCATCTCAGTAAAGAGAGAGAGAGTGTGTGTTTATCTCTCTGTTCTCTCAAAAAATACTTATATCGCTTTCAGCGAAACAGAGGGAGTGAGTTACCACTATGACATACATATCCTGTGTGGCAAAAAGGGAGAGAGAGAGAGAGAGAGAGAGAGAGAGAGAGAGAGAGAGAGAGAGAGAGAGAGAGAGAGAGAGAGAGAGAGAGAGAGTTATCCTTAATTAAAAGAGTGAAATGGATAGATTATTGTATTTCTTTAAAATACTATCACATGAATTTTGTAATTACAGTTATATTATTATTATTATTTTACAGTATTAAAAACAAATAGCACATGTACTATAAAATTCTTGAGTCTCAGTAAATGAGAGAGAGAGAGAGGAGAGAGAGAGAGAGAGAGAGAGAGAGGGAGAGAGAGAGAGAGAGAGAGAGAGAGAGAGAACGAGAGAGAGAGAAGAGCCCTACCAAATGTAAACCTTATGTAAACATCCTAGAGAAATTGCATGAACACTTGGTGGCAACAACACAACAGCTCCTCCCCCTCCGTCCCATTACTTGATACGTTTGACAGTTTTAGTACCTGGAGTTTGAGAGAGAAGACTGGGATTTCCTTCATTCTTACATAATTTTTCAAATTTATAAACTAAAATCTTACTAATTCACTTTAGTATTTTCTTTAATGAATAGATGTTATTGCTGTATACATTAATATATTTGAAAATATGAAATCAATTATTTATCATACAAAAAACCATACATGTCTGTAGGAGAGAGAGAAGAGAGAGAGAGAGAGAGAGACGAAGAGAGAGAGAGAGAGAGAGAGAGAGAGAGAGAGAAAATGTGATATCATTTAATACAGTATTAATCAGTACTATTAATATTTGAAAATTAGTAAATCATTTTTGTACCATAAAAATGCAGTCATGAAAATAACATCAAAAGACACTAATTGGTGATGATTTTTGCCGGTAAATCCCGGGAATAGGTGAATCCCCCGCAAATAGAGGGGTATATATGGTCCCAGAGAGAAATCTGAGAATCAGTGAGTCCGCGAATCAGAGAATGCGAATCAGGTGGAACACTGTACAGTATTGATCAATATTAATAGGTATCTGAAAAGTAGTCAATCATTTTTGTATATAAAAATAGCATCAAAATACACTAATCAGTGAATATTTTTCAACGGAAAAGTCAGTGAACTGTTGCATTTTTTGCTGTGAATAAATTATAGACAGGCGCCACAGAAAAACTCGAGAATTGGGGAGTCCATAAATATGTGGAGATTACTGTACAGTGAGGCCCCCGTATTTGCGTTCTCCAGATTCGTGGATTTCTCTCTGGACCATATCTACCCATTATTTGGGGGGAAATTTCGGGGGAAAACTTCAGTGGTATTTTTCTAGGACCATATCTAACCATTATTCGGGGGGAAATTTGTGGTATTTTTCTAGGACCATATCTACCCATTATTCAGGGGGAAATTCGTGGTATTTTTCTAGGACCATATCTACCCATTATTCGGGGGAAATTCGTGGTATTTTTCTAGGACCATATCTACCCATTCATTATTCAGGGGGAAATTCGTGGTATTTTTCTAGGACCATATCTACCCATTATTCAGGGGGAAATTCGTGGTATTTTTCTAGGACCATATGTACCCTCCCATTATTCGGGGGAAATTCGCGTATTTTTCTATGAGAAATATCCAGAAATTCCTGGTTTTTTAAAATCAATTTCATCATAAATGCACTTTTTTAATGATGAAAAATATTGAAAACCAGGTATATAAAAATTTCTAGTGGGTTTTTCTTGAGTTTTACCTACCAAAATAGGCCTTTTTCAGTGTTTTTATAAGGGTTCCAACTATTCACAGGGAGGGGTCTGGTATGCATCTCCCCGTGATAGTGGGACCACTATACACGGTTTCCTTCCTCCTTCCCATAAACTTTGCCCAATGTGCAGGCGACCAAGAACAATGCTCAGCACACATCAATTCAGGATTACAATCAAGCCCCCGGCAAGCAACTAGTGCAGAGGACATAAGGGTCTACATCAACAGGTGAATGGAAGCAGGTACAACCCTTGTTACCAACACAAAGGCACACACTGCGTAGCAGCCTTCCACTTAGATGATTAGTGGGTTTGAGACAGTAATCAAAGAAATATCAAACACGTAAGTAGTCAAACTCAACAACAAAAGAAACAAGAAAGCTCCCACTGGGAAAATAGAAGCAAAATAGCAATCAGGGTAGAGTTGAGAAACACGTCTGCATAGCACATCATCCGGAAGCAAATCGGAATATAACATGTAGGAACAATTAGGGTTTTGGATTATGAAATAATATGGCAAACAATACAATTAACATTTCAGACAATAACAAAGAAGGAAAGCAAATGGCAGTTGTGCTGAAAGCAAAGGGAGGGGTTTCCCCCCTACCACTGGTAGTTAACAACCTTGTTTGAAAGTTAAACAGCCATGTCAGTTCATGTTTGCAAGCCAAATCCTATATAAAGACTGAAGGTTTGTATTTGTGTAGGCTAAGTTTCTCATATCTACCTGTTCTTTAATTGGCTCATCATATACTAGATTCTCCCACAGGTCTTCAAATTCAAGCGCGGGCAACATCCAATGGGTAGCAGCAGGAATCTCTTCCTCACTTTCTTCCAGTTCCTCAATACCAGGACCACAGTGTTCTAGCTTATATACATAATAATCTATTTCCACTGAAGATGTCTCCACATGCTGAAAGAAAATGCACATTTTTTACAATTTTGAATATTACATCATAAAATATATACATCAACACAAGCCAAATACAAGCCAGATTAAAAATTTTAATCTTATAGAATGAAAAATCAAGGAAATAATATCAGCCCTTAACAGGCAAATAATGCCTATGGAACTATATTATCCCACAAATATAACAACCAATATAATTACAGGCAGACAAACTTTACAGGACATCTGAAACAGGGAGTGGGAAATTGCCAGAATTCAACAGAGATAAATAGACACAGTTCAGAAATGATATTGTTATGATACAATAAAGTTTTATACATACTTACCTGCAGATATATACTTAGCTTTAGACTCCGTCGTCCCGACAGAAATTCAAATTTCGCGGCACACGCTACAGGTAGGTCAGGTGATCTACCGTCCTGCCGCTGGGTGGCAGGAATAGGCAACCATTCCCGTTTTCTATCAGAATTTTTTCTCTCTACCACCTGTCTCCTGCGGGGAGGCGGCGGGTGGGCCATTAATAGTATATATCTGCAGGTAAGTATGCATAAAACTTTATTGCATCATAACAATATCATTTTTATACATTCAACTTAACTGCCAGATATATACTTAGCTGATTGGCACCCTCGGTGGTGGGTAAAGTAGACAGCTAAATACTGAGTAGACAGGTAAACAACATACGTTGTAGGTAATAAAAATAAATAAAACCTTGGTTCCCATCTATTTAGACGGAGGGTTGACTACCTAGCTATTGCTTAGGAGTCTACTCCGTCTCAAGAGCCTCAGAGAGGATGTGACCTATGGCTAAGAGTTCTTGTAGGTCTGTCAATGGGGTCTTATCCACTTATATGACAATACACCTATGCCTAGTGGCATAATTAAGGAGCACAACACCGATCCCAAACACCTGATCCTAACACGAGGGTTAGTGCTTAATTTGAAAAGAGTTATCCCCAAACTCCTTTCAAAGAACCCCAAGAAAAAACACTACGTTAAATAAAATTAACTCACTAGTTAAGGATCAGTGTCGGCTCCCTCTCCCAGCAACGTATCCGCAGACACGTATAAACCAAGAGAGAAGGATCTCTCTTAGGTTAACTTGACATCCTTCGTGTAATGGGAAGTCAACACAGAGTTGTATCTCCCGTATGTGACAGCTAATATGTCCTTTATGACATATTGTTATGGAAAGAACAAGAATTCACAAAAGCTCGCACTTCATGCGCTTTAATTCTCAAGCTGTTTTGAAGGAATCATCAGTCACTTATGAAGTGCTTTAGAGATCACACTTGTCTCAAAGAAGACCAGGGTGTTCTTTGACATGGATCTCTTCTGGATGAAGCCTGAAGCCTGTCTGGCGCCTCGCGCCTGGCTGGCTCCTCGCGCCTGTCTGGCGCTTCTAGATCTTCCTTCGCATTGCGCCAGGCTAGTTCTTATGGAGCTTTTGGCGCATTGCGCCAGGCTGGCGCTTCTGGCGCACTGTGCTAGGCTGGCGCTTTTTTGGTGCCTGGCTCCTGGCTGGCTCCTCCTCCCACTTGCTGGAGCTTCGAGCTTGGTAGTCTCGAGGCTGTTTGGCGATGTCCATCTCGGACACTCTTATCTGTCTGAATTGCTCGCCTCTGGCGCATTTGCGCCAGGTTGGAGGCCCTCTCCTTCTCCGCATCAGACAATGACAGTGTCCCTTCGAACTGTCTGCCTCTGGCGTTTTTTCGCCTGTTTTGGCATTTGGCGCCTGGCTGGCGCTACTCTGTCCGAAAGTCCTGAACAACCACAAGTTTTTTTTATTAGAGACTGGAGAAGGGTGGAAGAAATTCTTCCACTTTGAGCTTTTGGCCTCTAGCCAGGGGAGGTGATTGTAGTCAGCTACATCCAGTAGACGATAGGATATCTAACAGTACGAGAGAGAAGAGTCTTCCTCCGAGGAGGATCCTTCATGAGTACTTCCGTTGCTAACAAGATCTCATCTTACATGTTGATGAAGTTTCTCGTTGCAGAATCTTCCCTCTCCTTGCCCGAAGGAAGGGAAGGAGCCTGGAAGTCGAAGGAGACTCCGAGCTGAAATTGGGCGGACCCCTGATTTCTTAGCTTTATTTTATATCCCTCTGAATACCTTCTGGGAAGTATTTCGAGCCCTCATCGCACCCCAAAGACTCTGTAGGCAAACGTTTTAAACCATCTCTTCTTCTGTAGATGAAAATGTAAGTACCCTGTCTGGACAACGAGAAAACTATCTGAAAGCGTTGAGTCAGGAATAGAGGGTTTTAGTTCTTTTGCCAGACATACTATGCTGGCAAGAACCCATTGCCGAGTCTCCATTGAATCTGATGCGAGATTCCAATGCACAAAAAATTCACTTGTCTTCTTGGTAGTTTAGGGCCCAGAGAAACAAAGAATTCCTTCATAAAATTTCTTAAAGAAGTTTGATGAGGAGCAGTTCCATCTTGTCGGAAAATGGAATCTGTGGTCACGAAAAGATCCCATTCGAAGTACATGATATCCTACTCTTGTCGTATTGAGGTATCGTATAAGATCCCGAAGATCTTAATCCTCTCCTATCTCTAATTCCCCTTGTAGAGACAGAGTATAGCCTTTTACTGCGTTCTTTGATAGCAGATATATACAGAGGTGATTCCTCCTTCTGAAAGGGAAGAAAAACCGCTATGTGGTTCACAGAGGTATCGGAAGAGGCCAGTTTCCTCATTCCATCTAGCACGATCTGCAGCAATTCTATTTCTTGGCTATGACTCATGTCATTTACCTTGAAAAATCCTCTCATTCATGTCCACTTCCGGTCAGTCTGCACATAGACAGACTCAGAGTGGAGAGGTTGTTAAGGTCCATTTAAAATAGATACTGTTTAGAATATCCAGACTCTTGGAAAAGCCTTCCGAAACATGCTGTGAGAAGAACGGTACCTCCGTGAATCCAACCTCTGACTTCATTAATTATCTTAAAATATCTGTTAAGAATTTATATATATATCTCTGTAATTTATATATATATAGGGGAAAAAAAGACTAAGTTTATTCCCCCTTCAAACTGGATGGCGTATATTGCTACCTTTCTTGTTTTGAGAATAAGGAAGCATTCTAGAGGAAACTTCTTCGTCTTCAACATTGCGAAGAGATGTATGAGGAAGACGTATCGCAAGTTTCCACAACTCTCTTTCCAACTAAGGGTAGACAGACGTTAATAGTTATTATCGAAAAGATTCTCACGGACGTGCAACCTTGTGCAGCGAACCTCTTTAAGGATTGCTACGTTCCCATGTCTGTGTTCCAAACAGGTTCTCTCTTTTTAATGCGAACAGTGGCGAAAAAGAGATTCCTGATATTCTCCTTGAGATATGAGAGAGCTGTGGAATTGGCCTAATTGATTTAAAAATCCTTTCGTCCTTCCCTGGGATCGAACCCCCTTTCAATTAGACGGGGAACGAAATCGGAACGAATCGTGACTTTACTTAGCCTGCTGTCAGAGAGGCTACTGAACCCTTTGGTTAACAACTCGCTATATCGAGAAAATATCAAGTCCACTAAAATGCTTGCAATTCCTTTAGACTATGTGCAGAACATCTGTACCTCTGTCATGGGTACCCGCGCCATCTTATATGCTATTTCCGTTTCTTGGTAGGAAAAAAACTATATAGGCGTAATATAGTCCATTCAGGGAAACAAAACTTCTGCCACGAAGAAAACGGTTTCCCATTAGACTCATCCATCTCCTCACTGAGCATGCTCCGTTCTCTAATAAGGCTATGCTTTCGTAGGCATGAAAGCATTATATAATAGTGCTCTACCTCGGTAGAATAATCTATAATTCTGTTACATTGCGGTAAACAGCATTGAAAGGTTGTAAGAGATCTTTCTATTGAAAACTTCTTAGCAAAAACTCAGACAATGTTATTCATGCTTGCCTACAAAAAAAATCCTCAATTCGAGGCTAAGTCCGTGATTTGTAAGGGAGAGAAACGTACAGTCAGTCAATGCCGAAGGAGAGAGAGATGTAACCAACCGACATGACCGAGAACCAGATGGTGGGACTGTATTGGCTTACAGAGACAGCAGTTCTTCTTTCGCTGTCTCAGTACATTCTTCCTGAGTTGCCAGGTTATTCCATCAATGAAGGAATATGGTAAAATTATTCTCGAGCTTAAGGAAGTATCCAATAATGCATATTAAGCGAAACATCCTTCTTTAAATACAGAAGCTGAGTCGGTGTTGTCATAAGAAACCCTTTAAGTGTAATCCTTACCTAGGAAATCCCTGGAAGGACACAGGGAATTCAGTTGGCAACCATAGTGTAATTACGGTATGCGCATATGACTCGACCATACAGTATTCCTATACAGAAAATTCTCTACTCCACTCTTTCCTTGCCGAGGCAAGGAGAGAATGGAAAATTTGACTATCTTCGTTCTGTTTTCGTTAAGAGAACGAACTAGTATTATCCAAAGGAGATCCCAAGTGAGAACCGAGGATCGAAGAGAATCTCTTAAGCTTTCTAATCTCTTGGACATAAGACTAAAAGGACATATTCTACGCATCTATTACTTGGAAGAGCCTCTAATCAATGAATGAGAGCTCCTCCGAATCTTGTCCAAGAGAGCTATCAGCTAAGTATTGAGATCTTTGTGAATGAGAACTAACCCATTAAGATACAAAGAGTATAGGGAAATTTAATCCAGGCACTCGTTAAGTCTTCATGATTTCCAACCAAAGAAATTGCGGAAGGGACAGGATTTCCAGTTCAGATCTAGGGTTTACGAAAGGAAAAATTGATGTTCCCTTTCCGCAGTCATTCCCTAACGCCGATGAGTATGAATGAAGGAGAGAGTCCACGTTGAGAGGAACTGCCTGTTACAGCAGTCTTCTGAATATTGGAGAAGATCTTCTCTCAGTATCAGAATCATTCTGACAAAAGCGACGGCCGCCTGTGCGACATCTTGCGCCTTTGTAGGTCACTCACATACTGAAGTAGAAGAGCCCCTATTCGGTGAAAGACTGGCGGAAAAAGGAAAAAGACTCTCTGTTCCTTTGGAAGAGAACTAGAAGTCTTTTCTACTCTCTTGCATGATACAACAGATCTTCCGATTTCTGAAGTCCCAAAGAGGAAGATCGTTTCCGAGGAGAAGAACTGTTGGAAGGCGACCCCAGCCTGAAGGATTCCGCATGTCTGGAACATTCCGCTTTGGGGTAAAAGTGTTTCGCGCTTAGAAAGTTTCTCTTGTGCGGAAGGTTCCGCGCGACTGGAAAGTTCCGCGCATCTGGAAAAAGATTCCCGCTTGTGGAAAGTTCCGAAGCGTATGAAAGGCGATCCGCGCCTGGAAAAGTTTCCATGCGTCTGGAAGTTTCGCTTGTGCAGAAGTTCCGAGCGCTTGCAAAATTCCGCTTGTGTGGAATGTTCTGCGCGTTTGGAAAAAGATTCCTGCTTGGAAAATTCCGAGCGCCTGGAAGGCGATTCGTATCTGGAAGCTTCCGCGCGTCTGGAAGGTTCCGTTTGTGCGGAAGGTTCCGTTCTCTTAAGGAAGGAAACTCGCGCCTGGAACGTTCCATTCTTGTGGAACGGTTTTTCCGTGCGTCTGGAAAAAGATTCCTGATTGGAAAATTCTTCCGCTTGTCTAGAAAGTTCGGAACGTTCGGAATGTTCAGGAGCGCCTGGAAGGAAACTCGCGCTTGGAAACGTTCCGTTATTGTGGAAGGTTCCGTTCGTCTGGATAGTTCCGAGCGCCTAATAGGCTCCTCACTCTTGGAAGGTGCCTCTTGCTCGGAACGATCCCATGGAAAGATCCTTCAGTTTGTCCACTTGATTCTAAGGCTCTTCACTCTTGGACATTTGTTTTCGCTTTGAAGGCGCCTTGCGCCTAGAAAGCTCCTCTCCCGGAAAGTTCCTCCTGCCTGGAAAGTGGCTTCTGTCCTGCCTGGCGCTCCTCGCCAAGATTGGTCTTCTAGGGCTGAAGAAAAACCACTCATCTATAGGAGCTAGTTGCTTGGGAGAAGGCGGAACATTCTCAGGAAGCTCGGACACAACTCCACACTTCATGGAAGAAAGCGAAACAGGAGATCAGACTCTGGTTCTCGCTTGGAGGGAGGAACGTGGCTCGCGCTTGGAACGTTGGAACGCGGCTCGCTGCTGGCTGCTGGAACGTGGCTCACCGCTAGACTGCTGGGGAACGCGGGTCCCGCTTCTAGCCCAGATGGCACTTAGTGTTCTCTTAACTTTCCGAGAACACGCTAGATCGTCCCGAACTCCAAACAGTCCATTCTTGTCTTTTCGGATGTAAGATGAAGAATCGAATGAAGAGACGCACATTTTTTAAGGATGCCTTTGCAATGGCCCACTCCTTGGCAGTCTGGGATGCTCCAGAACCTGCCGAGGGGACGCCTGATCTGGTGGGATTCTCCGTAACCTCCCCGTAAGGCTTTTGACATTCCTTCTCCTCTGGGCTTGGGAGCCTGGAAGAGGAACTAGGCTGGGAGCGAGATGGAGCCGAACAGAACGCACCCTCCAACTGGCACTGGAAACACTATATTCACTTATTACCTTTTTAAGAGCTCCGCATTATGAGCTCTCTAGATTTATTTCTTCACAAATTTTCACAAGATGAATTTTGTAGTTTTCTGTGAGGTAAGAAGGTGATGAGGATGCAACAATACTAGTATTGTTTAATACTCTAATTGCTCGTTAATACGAGACATATTAACGCTTCTAAAGGAAGCGTTTTTAGTAATATGCTTTCTGACTTCCTTGAATAGGAAGTTAGAGTGTTTAAATTCCTCAATCAAGCTTTTTTAACACTTCTTACACGTATTAGTGAATAGATATTAAAGTTTCCCTTTATTGCAAAATATGTGAGTGTCTACCGACAAATTCGGTAGTTTCACGTAAATTTTTTCTTCGAAAACTCGAAGCTAAATACATTAAAAAGTTACTAAAAGCGTATGCCAAACCAAAGACCCAGTACTTCCCTGCAAAAGACAGCCCAGAAGATCGATGGCGATGAAAAACGAAAATCAAGTCAGGAGGTACCGCAAACGTTGTTTACAATACGGGCGACCAGAAAAATTTCTGATAGAAAACGGGAATGGTTCCTATTCCCTGCCACCCAGCGGCGGGAAGGTAGATCACCTGACCTACCTGTAGCGTGTGCCGCGAAATTTGAATTTCTGTCGGGACGACGGAGGTGTCTAAAGCTAAGTATATATCTGCAGGTAAGTTGAATGTATAAAAAGAAAAACAACTTTGATAATCTTATTTATGATTAATATCAAGAAAACTGGCCCAACAACTTTATTTGTACGAGCAAACAAGTATCATTAGTTAGTTTCATTCACCAATCACTTACTAACAAGTAAATATCATGGCACAGCAGAGGACTGCATTCCATTTAATGGTATTAAGAGCCTTTATTCTATAAGAATACTGTCACACAGAATACAATAATTAGTTACAATGGGTCAGCTTCCTTTGTTTTCTGCTTTGAGGCTACTTATGACTTTAATGTGATACAAAAAAGTAATAACTCTGGAAAGGTGTGATCCGATTTACTAAACATCTGTCATATTATTTATATTTTGCTTCTTCTTAATCTGGCTCTTATTCATTCAAAATTAAATGAGAACATCTTCATACCCACAGTCATATAGGGAGGACAAAAGACTATAAGTAAAATGGAAATACTGGCATACAGTGTCGTAGGAAAAAGCTATGAAATAATATTGTATAGTCTCATTATGACAGCAATCATACCTCTTTGAAAAAAGTACAGTGGTTCCTGGAGATACGAAATTCAATCTGTTCGAGGCGGCCTTCGTATCATGAGTTTTCGTATCTTGAACCGCATTTTACATGTAAAATTGCTAATCCGTTCCAACCTCCAAAAACACCCAGTAAATTTCATAATAAAGATAAATTGACCTATAAACAATGAAATACTACAACAATTTAGACCATTCAATACCTAACTTATTACGTACTATACTCGGTTTTTTTCCATCTGTCCAGCCGCCTGTGGTGTTGTGTATGGTAACACTGCGCTCCTGGGCTTTAGATAGTCACATTCAGCTTACATTCACAATAATAACAATATCCTATTTCGAATATTAACGGTGTAATTCGCATACAGTAAATATTATTAAAACGCTTTTCAGTTGCAAATGTACACCCCAAATATCCCTGTTTTTATTTTACTAAAATTTACACATAGCGTAACTATTTAAAGCCCGGGAAGCAGTGTTACCATATGAAAACACCACAGGCCGATGGACAGATGAAAAAAACAGAGTATAGTAGTACAATATGTATGTACCTGTAAATAAAGTGTATTAGTGTACATGGTATACAAGAAATACTGTACGTACACACGTACGTATGTAGTTAAAATGTGGAAGCTTACCTTTCGAGTGAGGCTATCTCCGAAAGTGGCGACAGAGGAGGAGGACAAACAGAAGATACGTACACTTAACTTTATGAAACATAAAAAAATGTCAGGAAAACATAAACTAAACTTTACGAAACACATTAACAAAACTGTAACACTTAACTTTACAAAAAATTTAAAATTAAATCTTATTTTTGTCTTTATTTGATTTTTACATTTTTTTTTTATTTTTTTTTTACTTTTTTATACATTAGTTTTTTTTTTTATAAAAAATTTCAACTTCTTCACCACTTTCAACTTTCTGTTTTTCGTAGTATCACTTGGTTCTTCCTTTTTGCTTATTCCTACTAAAGGCCTCTTTAAAAAATAATGATCCAAGGAAGATTGCTTCTGCCTGCTTTTGACAATGTTCCTGAAACGACTCAGGTAAACGTCATCGAACTATCGAACTGTGCAAGCATAAGACCTATGTAAGCCTTTTCGGGGTGGTCTTTTCTACGAATGATTGCACTTATGAAAAGCAACTAGAGCATCCTTAATTTCTGCCGTTGTCATAGAGTCGTCGTCCTCCTCCTCCTCGCCTTGGTAGAGATCCTCTTTTTGAACGAAGTTATGTTGCATTGCTGCCAAACTCCTTTCAGTTCATCCGTCGTAAGCTCCTCTTGGTGCTCCTCGAGAAGGTCATTGATGTCGTCCTCGTCGACAACCAGCCCCTTGGACTTGCCGAGTGCAATGATCTTGTCACGATCTGGTTGCGAAAGTTTCAGGATCGTCAACTGTTCCTGAATCTGCAGCACCAGCTTCGCTCACGTCGAATCCCACGAAGTCTCGGGCGGATACGGCATCAGGCCAGAGTTTCCTCCACGAGGAATTCAACGTTCGCCTCAAAACCTCCTGCCAAGCTTGGTTCGATGAGTCGGATGCATATACAACATTGAAATGTCCTCCTTCCAAAATTCATGCAAGATGAGGTTTGTGGTATCGGTGATGTCGAAACATCTCTTGAAAAGATGTTTCGTATATAGCTTCTTGAAGTTCGATATCACTTGCTGGTCCATGGGCTGGAGGAGAGGGGTGGTGTTAGGCGGAAGATAAAGAACCTTGATGAAAGAATACTCCGCTAGGATATCTTCCTCGAGGGCAGGAGGGTGAGCAGGGGCATTGTCCAACACCAGCAGACATTTCAGAGGGAGACGCTTGCTCTTCCAAGAATTTCTTCACTGTCGGGCCGAAACACAGATTTACCCACTCTGTGAACAAAAGTCTTTTTACCCAGGCTTTCGCATTAGCCCTCCACATCACTGGAAGCTTCTCCTTAAGCACTTTGTGGGTCTTGAAGGCTCGAGGAGTCTCCGAATTATACACAAGTAGGGGCTTCACCTTGCAATCCCCACTGGCGTTCGAACAAAGTGCGAGCGTAAGCCTGTCTTTCATAGGCTTATGCCCGGGTAGCTTCTTCTCTTCCTGCGTGATGTACGTCCGACGAAGCATTTTTTTTCCAAAAAAGGCCAGTCTCATCACAGCTGAAAACTTGCTGAGAACTGTAGCCTTCGTTGAGAGTCATCTCATCGGACGTCTTAATAAAGGCTTCGGCCGCTTTCGTGTCTGAGCTGGCTGCCTCCCCATGCCGCACCACCGAATGGATGCCAGTCCGTTTATGGAATTTTTCGAACCACCCATGAGAAGCCTTGAACTCTGGGGTTGGCGTCGATGTCCCTTCTCCTCCATCGTCTTCGGCCAGGGGCAATCAATCACCAAAATAGCGCTGGCCTTGTGGCAGATTGCCGTCTCCGTTTACCATATTGCCAGCAATTTCGTTTGTATTTTATCCAGACAAAAAGCAGCCTTTCCATTTCATTGTGCACGTGGCTCCTCTTGCTGGACAAAATAGTCATGCCACCCTTGGAAGGTGTAGCTGCTTTGATGACATCCTTATGCTCAACGATGGTGCCTATTGTCGACGGATTTCGGCCGTATTCCTTGGCGATCACACTCAATCGCATACCAGCTTCATACTTTTTAATTATCTCCATCTTCGTCTCCAAAGAAAGCATCTTCTTCTTTCCGTGAACTTCAACTTTCTTGGGACCCATGACTATGTATATACTGTACGTAATTATGTTATGTAGTATACATATGTAGTAAAGTTCTCACACAACACGATAAAGTATACTACAACGAAATCACTAACGAATTTACGTTAATAAATGAAATCGTATAGAACGAACGAATTCCGCATGCTTACGATACTGATGATGCCGCGAAGTGGCCGAAGAAGCACGCCTCTACGTAGACGCACGATGGGAGAGATGCTGACCAATAGGAGAGAATTATCTTATGGCCTGACTAGCATCAGGAACCAATGGGGAGATGCGGAGGATGGTGGTGAGTCTACTCAGTTGGCGGCGTGCAAGTTTTAAAATTGTTATCGGTGGTCCGAGCGAATCTTGGACTTTACAGCAACAACCTTTCGTATCTTGAACAATTTTCGTATGTAGAGCCGCAAAAATCTTTGTATTTGCTTTCGTATCTCGAGTTTTTCGTAAGTTGAGCCTTTCGTATCTCGAGGTACCACTGTAGTTTATTTTTTCCTATACACTGCATGCAAACCAAAAGTCTTTAATTTGGTTATACCTTCAGCATAATCTTGTCCAGTCACTGAAGCTTGGTAAGAAAGTAGTTAAATAGCCACATTCAAGGGGGGTTGGTTAAAAGTGGGATTCTCATATAAGACATCAAGGACAAAAGTGAAGTTGGTTGTGTAATTCCTATAAAAGACTTGGGTAAGTATATCTATGAAAAAATGTGAAGGTTAGTATATCTATGAAAAAAGTGAAACATCTTGAAATTGACAATTTAATTTTACTGGACAATAAATTTCTGTCTCAATTGTACAGACTCACTCTTTAGGATGGAAGTATTGTCCAGAGATTATGACTAGTGTTGTTCTACCGCTGAAAATATCAATTTCCTGGTCGGATATGGGCATGGGAAGGATGACTCCTGGTGGTTATTAAGGGCGCCGGCCAGCTAATGCCATTTTTTTAAGGACATTCATACCACTTAATAAGGTGACTTGGGACATCTCCAAACTGCCATGACTTTCGCCTCTGACCTTCGGTTTTGTGACGCCAGTGCGATTTATCCAAAAGTAACTATTTTCAAATTCTATCTCCTCTCTTGATACTTAATATTAAGACCCTGGGATTAATACCATATATAGACCTGATGTAGACCTCCATCAAATGGAGTTTTTTTTCTTAGTAATCTTTTTGCTAGATATGATTTTTTTTCATTATGGTAAAAAACAATAACCCTATATATCAGGAAAAAAAATGTAAAAAAAAAAAAAGGAAAAAAATTTGAAAAATGGGCTAGATTTGATTGTTTATTTCAACGTCTTTCTAATTTATATACCAATTTTCAATACTATAGCTTTAAAACTAAGGGAGAAGTAGATAATTTGAAGGTCAATAAGTAGTATAGTTTTGAGATACAGCATTCAAAGTTAGTTTTTCTTTGTATTTTACAAAGACACTGTTAAATAAAAATCATGATTATTATGAATTTTATATTCCTTTTTGGGTATTAGTAAACCAAAACTATGCTATATATCATAATTTAATCATAAATGAAGATCCCTTTGCTCAAAGATTGTTCATAACACTCTCTCTCTCTCCTTCACTAACTCTGCTAATATCACTGATATTATGATCTTTTCAACTTTTATTAGAGCGAATTTTCTTCTGTATGTTAGCAAGATGTTTTGCTTGTCTTTTCCTCTTTGGCATGAAGAAATTCTTGCCAAAAAAAAAGAAAAACAGACATAAAAGCAAGTGAATGTCAGAGGTGAAACTTGAACCCGTACTCCCTCTAATTGTTTCTGATCACACTGAAGGGTCTAAGCTCATAACTTCCTGTCTTGTGATTTATGGAATCTCTACAGATGCCTTTGCTCACAATTTGTTTGATATTAATTATCAAAATTTACAATAACAGAAGAGATACTGCATTTTCTTGTACGGATAAACGTTTTTGGCTTATTGAGTTAACTTTTCTAATTACCTGTAACTATGAAAGTAAGAGGAATTTTGATGAAATATTTTGTATAAGCATTCTCCATAGCCATACAAAGCTCCATGAATGTTATCATGACTTTGCAATTTTTCCCCTATACCACCATATATTGGCTTACTGGCCGACCCCCTTAATGTATCCTGGTATTGTGGTGTTAAGAATGATAGGGCCTTTTGCCCAAGTAAGGTTAATTTGCAACCGTGCTTTACAAAAAACTTTGGTTTCTCGTATGGGTTGCAATAGCTTGGAAGATAACATATTACTGCAAAATCGCATGAGCTCAATATACATAAGTACTATAATTAACCTGCATCTGGCCAACCAGCAAGAATAAAGCTGTAAAAGAATATGTACCAATCATCATTCTTTCATCTAACCTTCAACCAAAGTAAACTGTGCATAAGATGCTGTTCTGTCCCAGCAAAAACTTGAAGCTACAAAACATAGAGTACACAGGTCATCCAGCACATTCTACCTTGCAGAAGCAAGAAGAAAGGAGGGGGAAGGGAGAGAGATAGCTAATAGTAACTCATTCAACCTCCAACCTCATGCCATTGAGTGCTGTACCTTGGGTGAGATTCAGAGTCCAAAAAGACAAATTTTTTAATCAATTTGTATTTTTCATAGTTAACAAACCCTCGGTCTTAACAA
The DNA here is from genome assembly GCF_015104395.2 of Macrobrachium nipponense. Taxonomy (NCBI): domain Eukaryota; kingdom Metazoa; phylum Arthropoda; class Malacostraca; order Decapoda; family Palaemonidae; genus Macrobrachium; species Macrobrachium nipponense. The sequence continues at coordinate 28,058,749 of NC_061110.1, read as the reverse complement.
TAGGATAATCTTCTTGCACCAGCTGGAAACCACTTAAAATCAATCAAAGATTGTAAAGCAAAGAATCTGTGGCATCTGGCAACTCATGCGTATAACAGGTGGAAGCTGGTCACCAACCAGACATAGAACCTCGTGACGCACTAGTCTTTCCCCCATCTCATGAAAAGAAAGTGGGGCGGCTAGAGGTGGGTTGTAAACGTTAAGACCTCAGGTTTGTAAGCTATGAAAAATACAAATTGATTAAAAAAATTTTCATTTGTTCATATGCGGAACAAATCCTTGGTCTTAACAATACGATAGACATACTTGGAGGGAGGTACAAATACCCTAAATCGGCTGGGAGTTAAACCCACCTGGCCACCCTCCTATAAGAACAATCTCTAAAGAAGGGGGCCCAAGCCTGTGAGAGAATAGACAATTGGATATCTAAAAACTCAGCCGTCTGGGTTGAAACACAATGGTATATGGTCAGATTCATTGCATTCAGGGATAAAAGAAAACTGCCTGTTCAAGCAACAAACCACATAAGCCACAGAGGTTTGTTACCACTCCTCACTCCCCTTGCTTACTCCTCCTACTCACCTGTATCAGACCAGTTCCAGCATATACAGGTCTATTCTTCAACCCACCCATAGGAAGAAGAAGGAAAAAAAGAGAAAGAAAGAGGCCAGCCAACTTACTCATTCTCTCTTCCTCAAAATCATCCTCAAGTAAACTACAAAAACATCTTGCCAGGGACAATGGGTGAATTACCACTGGACCTAAGGAAAAAGTGTCCAAAGACCTGTAGGGCAATGTCCTTTACATAAAAGGAAGTGAACATGGACTGATGTAGCCAAGAACCAGCATTCAAAATCCTATGAACAGACAAGTTTTTCTTAAATGTCAGAGAGGAACTTATACCTGTGATGTCATGTGCTCTAGCCTGCACAAAC
>NC_061110.1:27895214-28057314 GCF_015104395.2 Macrobrachium nipponense | reverse complement strand
CTCATCAGTGAAGAGGCTATGTGCCATAGTGGAGAGAGCCAAGTTACTCACGGGCCCTGACCTCCTCATCTCCCATGCAAAATGATAGATTTTTAATCAATTTGTATTTTTCATCACTAACAAACCTGAGGTCTTAACATTAGAATAAATCTTCTTGTGCCAGCTGGAAACTGGTAGTTAACAAAACTGTGTATGCAGGGGACTAGTACTGGCATCTGTGCTTGGTCATGAGTTATGTGGGACCACCCACATACCCCTAAGCAACCCATGACCATGAGTTATTCTTCCAACCCAGGTTAATTGTCAGAGGGGTAGTTAGAGGTGGGCCTTGTATGTTAACACCTCAAGTTGTTAATTATGAAAAATAGATTTAAAAATTTGTCATTTGTTCATATAAGAAACAAAGCCTCACTCTTAACATTAGGACAGACTTACCTTTGGTGGGAGGTAAGTACTATTAACAGACTGGAGGTTTGTCACCTTTGATCAGTTTCCTGAACAAAATCAGTCTAAGAAAAACTGATCATCATTTCAGAATCTAAGATATATATCAATATCATAGATTCAGACTTCTGGGTTTCTATACAATGTCATAGTTCATTGCACCCGTGGAAGATAAGAAGCTGTCTGTTCTAATAACAAATCATCTTGCTACTGATAGGTATCTTAAACTCATGATTACTCTAACAGCATGGCTACTTCACTCACCTGTATCCTGCCTGTTCCAGCTTATGACAGTAGCACTCTCTTCTTAATGCCCATAAGTGAAGAAGGAGACAGAAAATATAAAAGAAAACCGACCAGTAGTTTCATTCATTTCACTTTCATACCCTCATCTTAGAGAAAATACAAAATGACCTGCCAGGGGCACTGGATGAGTTGCACAACTTGTTGAGCAGCCACCACTGGACCTAAAGAAAAAGTGTCTGAACCTATGGGCAACACCCTCAAGTAAAGAAGTGAAGTGGTTTGCATAACCATGAACCAGCTCTTAATATTTTATGAACAGATATATTCTTCTTAAAAGCCAAGGAAGAGCTCAGACCTCTAATGTCATGGGCTCTTGCCCTCATGATGTCATCTGACTCTCTTGCCTCTGTTTAATAGGCATTCCCTATTGTTTTTCTTAAACAAAACGAAACTGTATTCTTGTACACTTCTTTCTTGACCGGGCCAGTGTTAACAGAAAATCTTCGACATGCTGGTCTGATATGTCAAGTTCCTTTTAAATAAGCATGCAGCGTTCTGACAGGACATAACATTTTGTCAGATCATTATCTACAGTCTCCCAAAGAAGGTATAGAAAAGGAGACAAATCTGTCATCAATAATTGTTGGATTCTGCGTCTTAGCAATGAATTTTGGAATAAATTCAAACACTAAAGAATGCCAACTGCTGGTGTGTTTTATGTCATGTGACAAACCATGAAGTTTCCTCACTCTTTTTGTCGATGCTAGGGCCACCAAGAAGATTGCTTTAAGCATATGTTTCTATCTGTAGCTTCTTGCATTGGTTCATAGGGAGCCTTCGTAAGGCTAGATAATACTAGAGTTAAATCCCAGCCAGGAGATTTAAGTTCTCTAGAAGGACAGGACTGCTGAAGGCTTTTGATCAACATAGATATTTCTCAAGAAGCAGAAATATCTAAGTCTCTCATCCTTAGCACCACAGCTAGAGCAGCCATATAACCTTTTATGGCTGATAAAGATAAATTTTTTTTTCTACTCTCAGAAATACTAAAAAATCAGCTACTTGTTGAATAGAAGAACCAAGGGGAGAAATAACCCGTCTACGACACCAATCACAGTAGACGGACCATTTTCCCTGGTACACACGATGACTTTCTGATATATCCTGACATCTGAGTCATTGCTATTAAAAAAAAAACTCGTTCACAGAATATACTTGATAAGCTCAATCCAGGAAGAGATAGGTACTGTACTGAATGGTGGTACCACTCTACATGTGGTTGACATAGTAGACTGTGCTAGGGAGGTAGCTATCTTAGAACTTCTGCCAGCAGAGATAACAGGTCCGGAAACCATTTCGCCTTAGGCACATAAAGGAGCAACCATCAACATCCTAAGCTTCTGAGATCTCACCACTTTATTCAGAAGGGGGAGTCTGCCCCAGCCAACAGATCTGAGACCATGAACAGTAGACCTCTAGCTTCCTGTTGAACCATGTAATGAAGAGGTCTAACATGGGTCTCCTCCAAGTACACAGAGGAGACAGTAGGATAACCCAAGGGGATGATCTATGATAATGTGCTCTACCCAATTACATTTTAATATCCTACTGTCATCTTGTGCACTGTAGACAGCAGAGATGTCCTATGAGGTGATTCCCCTATGATGACATACATTCAGTATGCTACTCATCAGAGATGTCCTAGGATGTTGAGAGAGAGTACTGGTCTAGTTACTTGGACATATAAAGGTAGGTTAAGCTGGGAATTGTACCCAACCTAACCTAACCCAATCCCAGACTCTTGAAGAATGGGAAAATCTTGCAGAATTCATAAAAGGCAGAACATGCTTTGGAAAATTAAAGAGCACGTCTGACAAAGATAAACCCAAACCAGTTAGGCTAGGCTAAGGACTCCTACACTTAGGCTAGGTTAGGATGGTTTAGATAGGTTTGAACTATCTAGGCTATGCCTAGAATCCGACCACTTATATTAGGCTAAGTTGGTAGGGACAGGTTCGGACTAGCTAGCCTAGGCTATGATAACAACTTAACCACTTAGGTTAGGCTATTCTAGGCTAAGAACCCAACCACCTGCTAGGCCACGAACTCATTTGTTAGGTCTACATCTATTCAGGGCGGGAATACAAAAAAAACAGTCATGTTTGTTTTACCTCAGGTTTCGACACTACAGCCTTCTATTTGCTGCAGCAAGAGATGAGTGTTACCAAGTAACTATTGCCCATTATAGAAAAAGTTACCTATTCACGCTAAATCTTGCCATGGGTCTTCTCGCTTGTATACAAAGTAGCAAGCCGTAGCACATATGCAGTTTTGCAAACGTGGGGACAATTCCATATCCTGCTAGCCATTACCAAATTTGTTGAGGCCTAGACTGCCTTAGTGACTTACTGCCTACCTGGTGGATGGGTGGAGCCTCATGATGTCATATTATGTTTATGCTACGAATGGTTTTTGTATCATTTTCTGTGATTTTCTCTGTTCTAGCATTGGTGACTTTATTTTGCTCTATAAATATCAAAACTATCAAATTTAGGTACTTAAGAATACTTGCAAAAATTAGGTAGGGTTATAAAATACACACTTGTCACCTTTCACCCTTATCTGATATTTAGATAAAAAGTTATTGCCGAAAAACAGCATTCCATTGGCTCTGAATCCCTTAGTAGTAATAGGTGAGTTACAAAGTATTATTCATGATTCACCTGTTGATCATATTTGTATAATTGGGGAAGTTAATTCTCACACCGCAAAACAATTCTATAATAAACTTGCTTCTGTCAAAATCATGCTCTCCAAATTAGCAATGTCATGCTCCTCCCTCCCTCCTCCTATTTCTATGTACAAAATAGCACAGACACAATTGCAACTTCCTGGCTGGACCACTGTATCATGTCTCCACAATTTCATGGTTCTACTGTGACATGCAACTTTCAATACGACCTTGCAACGGGCTACGATCATATCTGTTTACAGATGTCATACAGTACCACATCCTTCCTTACCGTGAGGACCCCCTAACTGATCACTCATCAGCTGTTAACTGGGACTTTAAAAACCAACAGAAAACCACATAGTACTTTAGGGTGAAGTCAGAAACCAGGTTGCAGTCAATAGTTCAACTGGCAAGACGCTTTACTTTGTACTAACAGAATGTAGAAATGACCAGGACTACCTTTAAAATTCATCAAGGTAATTCCTGTAATATACCTGGCTGGAATGACTTTGTTAAAGATCTGTATACATATTCATGAGAAATGTTTTTGCTGTGGAGGCAAAATGGTAGCCCAAGGGAAGGACACTGCGTTGCTAATGAGTCAGGCGAGAGCACAGTTCAACCTTGCTCTTAAGCACTGCAGAATAAATGAAAAGCAACTAAGAGCTGATGAAATGTCTAGAAATTTAGAATCCAATGATTTTCCTTGTCTTTGGAAACATTCAAACCCTAAATCCCAAAACTAACTATCACAGAGAATAGAAGCCATCAGTGACGAGGCTATCGCAAGAATGTGAGGCAATCACTTCAACACTATCCAGAGTTACATAAACGATCAAGACTCCCAAAGGGATGTGGATAACCTTCTTACTGATAACATTCAATTTCATTTTGCAGATCATATTATGCCAGGTATTATGGTAGGTAAATTCAGTGATGCCATACACAATCTACCTAATAATAAATCGTCCGGCTTCGAAGGTTTTCCTGCAGAAGCTTTCAAATTCTGCCGCCTGATAATTTACATTTTGCTAGCTGCCCTATCCAGTGTGTATAATTCACCAGTTTCTTCCAGACTCTCTACTCTTAGTTCACTTCATACCATTAATCAAAAACAAGCTAAAGGATGCAGCTGACCCTGTCAATTATTGCCTGATTGCAATCAATAAGATTGCGTTGATGATACTCGAGTTGATTCTTCTAGTGAGAGTTCTCACCTTTTAACACACACTGACAACCAGTTCAGATTTAAAGCAAACCACTCAGCCAACACCTGTATCTACATCAGCCTCTTCTGTTTACCTCTGTTTTGTAGATGTGAGAAAAGCATACATACACAGATGCCCTGAATATCAAACTGAACTCACTCCCAGTCGGATCCACTGTCAATGAAACAACAACAAACAACCTGCATTAAGCTGATGAGATGGTTCTGATTTCCTCATCTGTGCAAGGTCTCTAGTGACTCATTGACGCTTGCCACCAATATGCAGAGGAATTTGATATTCTATACTACAACAAAACCAAGACCCAGTGCATGTCGCTGCTTACGGGATCACTAAGCATATTGCAGAACCACAAGTTTTCTTCAGAAAGCATCGACTGGAATTCATGTATGAATTTCTGCATTTGGGTCACATTATCACGGATGACCTAAATGATACAGCAGACATGAAAATGCTGCTCTTCCACTCGTACTGTTACAGTATATAAGGGTGTTCCCTTTGGGTGAACTATACCCGAGAAACCATGATGAGATGTATCACTGTTGTTTACAATGACATTCTGAGACGCCTCAAAAACACTGCCACACAGATGTTCACAGAAAACTGCCTGGATAATTTAAAAATCATTGTAAGGAGAACAATGTCCAGTCTGATCACCCGCCTGAGAAACAGCAGCAATTCACTAATACAAAGTATCCTAAGCAGGGAAAGATGGGAAAATGAGGCATGTGTTCCCTAAATGACTTAAGAGGCATGTGTTCCCTAAATGACTTGCAGTAATACCTCAATCTTACACGATTCAAGTTGCTAGAATTCACAATAGTGTGAACTTTTCATTGGAACCTAACTACTATAAACAAGATAATCAGTCAGCTCGAAGTATACGAGCATTTGTTCAATACACGATACAAAATTTTCATGAAAATATTGTTAGAAAAATTACAAATTTTCTGAGACAATTTGTATTTTTTTTAGTTACAAACCTGAGGTCTTAACAATAAAATAATTTCTAGTGCCTAGCTGGATCCCGTTAAAACGCAGATGAAAGCAAGGAATCTTGCGAGATCTGGCAATGCGTGTGTATACCGGGTGAAGAGTGGTCAAAGACCACGCACCTATGCCATCACGTCAGTCTTTCCAAACTCAGGATGTGTTAACAAACAAAGGGGCGGATAGAGGTGGGCAGTATAATGTTAAGACCTTAGGTTTGTAGCTATGAAAAAATGTTATTTTCATGATAAAATAAATTTTGAACATACTCACCTGGTAGTTATATATATAGCTTATGTCCCTGACGTCACGGCAGAATTTCAAAACTCGCGGCAATCGCCGATTGGGTAGTCAGGTGCACCACCTGTGCGCCCTCTACCCAGGTACGTAGAACCGTTCCAACTATTCCTCAGATCTTCCATGCCCATAGTCTCTAGAGGGGAGGAGGGTGGGAATTAAATTATATATAACTACCAGGTGAGTATGTTCAAAAATTTATTTTATCATGAAAATAACATTTTCAAACATCTAACTCACCTGGTAGTTATATATATAGCTGATTGACACCTTTGGTGGAGGGTCAGAGACAGCTATCATCGTTGGAATTGACATAAGAGTTAAGTAAAAACAAACTTACGGGTTCGTACCTGTTAAGGAAGCTGACTTCAATGATATCCTGCCTCATTATGTCTGCTTTCCTTACGAGATCCAGCGATCCACCCAGGGGGCTGAAGACCTCTTGGAGACTGTCTACCGGTCAAACCTCTATGTGACTAGACTCCCTACAATAACCCTGTTCCGGGCGCTACCAAGGAACAAGTTGACCACCTGACTAAGGATCAATGATTGTGGGAGACTGCGTCCAGTCTCCACAAACAACCATAAAATTCAATAGTTCCAAGGTAAGAAAAAGGGTATTGGGTTATGGGATTTCAGGGGTAGTCCCTTGTCCCACTACTGGATGAGCTGCTACGAACGGTCCCAGCGCATAGCAGTCTTCATACAGTTTGAACTTGCCCCAGATAGTGCGACGCAAACACTGATTTCCTTCTCCAAAAGGTTGCGTCCAGGATATTTTGAAGGGATCTACTCTGTTTAAAAGCTACAGAGGTTGCTACGGCCCTAACCTCGTGAGTCTTCACTTTTCAGTAGCCTGAGATCCGCTTCATTACATGCTGAATGTGCTTCCTTGATTAAATGCCTTATAAAAAAGGATAGCGCATTCTTTGACATTTGCAGAGACGGCTTTCTGACAGAACACCAAAGCCTCTCTGAATTGCCACATAATTGCTTCGTTCTTTCCAGGTAATGCCTCAGGGCCCTTACCGGACAAAGAAATCTCTCTACTTCCTTACCTGTGAGATCCGACAGGTTTGGAATCTCGAACGATTTGGGCCAGGTCTGAGAAGGGCGTTCGTTCTTCGCTAGAAATCCCAGCTGTAGAGAGCAGATAGCATTGCCCTGTCTGAAACCTGCAGCTTTGCTGAAGGCATGGATTTCACTGACTCTTTTTGCTGTCGCTAGACTAAGAAGAGAGTTTTCATGATGAGGTCCTTAAATGATGTTTCCTGTAAAGGCTCGAACCTATCACTCATGAGAAACTTCAGGACTACGTCCAGATTCCATGCTGGAGGGGACTGTAGTCTCTCTTTAGTAGTGTCGAAGGATCTGAGAAGGTCTTGGAGATCTTTATATCCAGACATGTTTAAGTTCCTGTCATTGAAGACATCTGCGAACATGCTTATGTATCGCTTAATGGTCGAGGTTGTAACGTTACGACTTCTCTTAAAGTCTGCAGCGAAGTCTCTCATTCTCCTATCCCATTGCAGCGAAGATTCTTCTTCTCGGCAATGGATAGGACAGCGACACTCCATGGTGGGTGTCCATGGTATGGGTACTGGGACAATCTATTAGGATGAAGTAATGATTGTTCTGGAACAACCTACTAAGTCCACAGCGTAGACCGTAACTGACTTGGGCGCTCTGACAGCTGCCTACTGACTGCGTTCGGTAGTGAGGCAAGTTGTCCAAGCATCCGAGCAAGTCACGTGATCTTTGCCTTTTAAAGGGTTATGCCGAGAGACCAAACAAATCTTCTATTTGTTTTTCACTGATGCTGGACGGCGAGGTGGTGAATCTCTTAACGAGGTGATGTGTCTCTTAAGGCATGTGCCCAATAGGCGAAAGTCAATTGCCTTCTAGAGACCGAGGTCCTTAATGGCAAGACATTCTCATAGTAGTTGAATCTCAGCTAAGAAGAAAACAACACTATGTTCCATTGAAGACGAAGGTGGAAAGTGAATGCAACCTACGTCTTCACAGCCGAATCGAGAGAAGAATTCTCAAGGTTCTGAACCTGTGCTTACAAAGGACTGAAAACGCTAACAGCTATTTCATTGCTGTAAGGTGAGGGGTTGTAGTTGCAATGAAAGCGGGGCGGTTTCCAGTAATGAAAAACACAGAGAAGTACTACTTCTCATGGGCTGATCATATGGAAGTAGAGCTGGCAGGTCGGGGAGCAGGTGATGTCTTCCGTATATATCTGTCAATTCGGGGTGAACAATGAACAATTGCACCCCTCTGAATACAAGATATTTTGAAGACAAACTCAGATGTCTGAAAAAAACATTTCGCATTATCGCAATGCGATGCAGCGGGAGACTAGTAAAGACTTCTGTTACTGTGCGGTAAACATAAAGATGAAAAAGTCCAGAATATATATCTCTGTTGAAAATTCTCGCAATATCTAAGGGGATGCAGAAGATGTCATTCGTGTATGCAAGAATCCCCGTTAATCAGAGACCTAAGTCCAATATTGTTGGACAGAGAAAAGGTTCGGTAGTCAATCATTGTAGGGGAGAGACATATAACCCGACCGTGCATCTCGGAGAGCCAGCTGGTACTGAGTTGTCTTCTGCAGTCCCCTACTCAGTTAGTTCTTGCTCACTCGCTATCCTGAGTTGCCAGGTAATCCATTCCTCAAAAGAATGCGTTCGGCTAGAATAATCAAGCGTTAAAAAAGGGATCTATTATGCTCAAGCAATTATATTTAAACGAAACGGATTTCGGTAAATACAAAAAACTGAGGTGGTGTTGTCGTGACCATACCATAAGTATCTTAAAAATCGAAACTGGTAACTCCTGGGATGCAGACAGTCCCGAGTTGCAGTTCCATTAGGATATTAGTCGTCTCAGTCACAAACCGTAGAATTAACTACGGTATGCGACTACCCCCTGGACAATTCAACTGCTTAACAGAATCATATCTCGAGGGTAATATACGTCGTATATTTGTAGGTTTCTGTACAACGACTTCCATCCTAAATTCTTTTCCCTTCGAGGAATGAGAATAAGGATTGGAAATCTAAACCCTTCCTTCTCTAGTCAAGAGAATGAAGGAGAAGTCTTCCCTTAAGGAAAGCTTCAATAGTGAAAACAGAAAACCCGAAGACGAAAGTTCAAGCCAAACTGGATGTTCGCTTCTGTATTCCAGGGTTGGTCGTCTACTGAAAGATATTCTTACTTCAGTAGCAGTTCTTCTTGCAAACGCTAGAAATTCCAGGAATTCGAGCATTTGGCAAGGTTCCCGATTATCGTAAAAACAATTATCGGGGATTCTCGATATTAAGTCCTGCGTTGCCTTTTGGGCTAAGGCAGAGGAGACCTCATAAGCAAGGAAAGAATAAATTTGGGCTCTTTTCTTAAGCATTCCTGCCGAGAAAAAACGCCGCTAACTCGTTGGAACCATCTCTAAGTGTTCCGGCCTTGTCTGAAGCCTCTTTTCTTCGAATTTTTTGCCACCGGTCTTGTGTTCCCTCTACTGAGGGATCTTCCTCGAAAGGGCCGAGAAACTCGAGGCAGAGGAGTAGTTTCCTTGAGTTTCTGTGCTCCAAAACTTGTTGGTAGGACTTTCCTTGCTGCCTTTGTCATTAGATCCTGCGTAGCCTTTTGGGCTAAGGCAGAGGAGACTTCCTTCACTAAATCTTGTGGGAAAAGATGTGTGGAAAGGGGAGCAAACAGCAGTTCCGCTTTTTGAATGGGTGACCCCATTCAAAAGGAAAGAACACATTTGGGCCCCTTTCTTCAGGATTCCCACAGAGAAAAGAACCACTAGCTCGTTCGACCCATCTCGAAGAGCTTTGTCAATGCAAGACATCAGGTGAACAAGCTCTTCCGTATCAGCAGACTTGAAGGTTTCTATTTTCTTCCCCAAAGATCCCAGAGTCCAGTCTAAGAAATTACCTCGAAGGCTCTAAAGATCCCTTTGAGGAGGTGGTCCATTTCAGAGGTAGACCAAAAAACCTTCGTCTTTCCCATGGGTGTCCGACGAGAAGCGTCCACAAGACTTGAGAAGTCCCCTTGGGAAGAAGCGGGAACTGCCAGACCGAGAGCTTCTCCAGTATCATACCAGATGCTAGATCTGGACGCTAATCTGGCCAGAGGAAATGAGAAAGCTGTCTTTCCTTGGTCTCTCTTTGTGTCCATCCATTCCTTCATAATTTTCAATGCTCTCTTCGAAGAGCGTGATAACACCATCTTTGTAAAGTCGGACTTCTTAGTTGCCTTCCCTAGAGTGAACTCTGAAGGTGGGGAATGAGGGGCAGCTGGAACAAAGTTTTCCGGAAAAAGTTCCGTGAAAACTTTCATAAGTCTTTTCAAGTCTGACGAAGGCTGTAGATCTCTTTGATTCTCTTCGTCGGAAAAGTCTTCCATCGGACAAAAAGGAGAAGGGAGGGAGTCATCCTTCCCTTCTTCCGATCGACCCATAACCAATGTAGCGATGTCATGCTTCGTCGGTGCTTCCAAAGAATGTTCTTGACGCCTGGTGTCCTGGCGTAGAGAATCCTGACGCTCGGCTTCCTGGTGTCGAACTTCTTGACATTTGGCGTCCTGCTGTTCAATTACTTGACGTTCCACGTCTTGGCGTCCAGCCTCTTGATGCCTGGCGTCCTGGCGTCCAGCTTCTTGACTCTTGGTGCTCTGTCGTAAAGAATCTTGACGATCGGCGTCCTGGCTTTCAGTTTCTTGACGCCTGGCGTCTTGGCGTCCAGCCTCTCGATGCGACATCTTGCGTCTTAGCTTGGTAGGAGAGCAAGCATCAGAGTCGAAAGAGAAGCGTTCAGGAGTTGCAGCACGCACCGAAGGCCTCCCTCCGTCCGATACTTCCTTTCCTCCTACCAAAGATGACGGCCGCCTGTGCGACATCTTGCATCTTAGCTTGGTAGGAGAGCAAGCATCGGAGTCGAAAGAGAAGCGTTCCGGAGTTGCAGCCCGCACTGAAGGCCTCCCCCCGTCCGATATTTCCTTGCCTCCTACCACAGACAACGGCCGCCTGTGCGACATCTTGCGTCTTAGCTTGGTAGGAGAGCAAATATCGGAGCTGGAAGGGAAGCGCTCCGGGCTGCTCCAATGACTACATCCTGGCAGTTCTTGACGCTTGGTGTCCTGCTCTACTGGATGTTGTCTTTTGAGGGGGTCTAGATTTCAAAGTCTGACGCCAGCCCCGTCTGGGTACTGCGTCGTCAGCTGACGAAGAAAACACTTTAACCTCGCCTTTCCAATGGCAAGGGTGAGCGTCCTGGGGATCGTCAACAGGTACGCTCGAGGGGACGGCCGCTCGGGAGCTAAAACCTCTCGCCTCCCTTCGTCGGTCGACTTTCCTTCTCACAGGGGTTGGTGAGCTTGGAAGAGGTCTAGGACTAGGAGCACGACAGATCCGAGTGGACGCACCCTCCACTGCACTTGCACTTTTTGTATCACTAGCCACTTTAAGATCTCTCACATTAGACCACAATTTATCCCTATCCTCTGCAAGGGATTTTACCCGTTGACCAAGGGCTTGAATGGCTGTCATCATGTCCTTTAATGTTGGACTCTTACCTGTTTCCGTAGCTGGATCTGGTACTGTTACTACAGAAGAAGGATCAAAAGGTTCATTGGGGGATAGAGAACTGTCTATTCCTTGACTATCTTTGGAGGAGCGAGACATAGTACTCTTCGCTCTCCTTATCCTATCCTTCTCTAATTTTCGCACATAGCAGTAATACTCAATCCATTCAGTCTCAGGCAAGTCCACACATTCATTACACCTATCACCCAACTCACAAATTTTACCTCTACATTTACTACAAATAGAATGAGGGTCTTGCAACCTCTCACACACATTCTCACACTCGATGCAGAGTCAGTCATGTTGGGAATTTTCAAAAGAGAGATCAAACAAGCAAGGGTCAAAACCAACAATATCCAAACAAAAGTCAAGAAAAGTCCAAATCAAGCGAAAGCCAAAGCCAAAGTGTACTTCACCAAATAACTGCAAAAAACACGGGCTAAGCGAGCGAAGTTCCAACGATGTCACCAATGCAGCGGCAGGGAAGATCTGAGGAATAGTTGGAACGGTTCTACATACCTGGGTAGAGGGCGCACAGGTGGTGCACCTGACTACCCAATCGGCGATTGCCACGAGTTTTGAAATTCTGCTGTGATGTCGGGGACATAAGCTATATATATAACTACCAGGTGAGTTAGATGTTTGAAATACAAATTGTCTTAGAAAATTTGTCATTTGTTCATACATGAACAAACCTTCAGTCTTAACAATAGGATAGACTCATACTTGGAGGGAGGTACAAGACATCCTAAACTGGCTGGGGGCCTACCCACCAGTCCAGCTCCAGAAGAAATGACTTCTGGAGAGGGACTGAAGCCTGTTGAGAAGCTAGATGAATTGATATCTAACCACCCAGACCCTGAGTGACGTACAATGATATATGGGAGAATCATTGTATATAGGGAACCAAAGAGTAACTTTGACTGTCCAATAGCAAACCAATCCACCAGGGTTTGTTACCACTCCCAATTCCTTCACAAGGAGTGGGGAATATACTACTGAATAGAGGGTTTGATATTTGTATATTAAGCGACCACACTATCAGTATTACTACCTTACTCACCTGTATCAGACCTGCCCAGCAAATGACGTGTCTATTCCTTAACCCGCCCGAAGGAAGAAGGCAAGGTACAAGAGAAAGAAGGAGACCAGCCAACTCACTCATTCTCTCATCCACACAATCATCTTAGGTAAGATACAAAAGTGCCCTGTTAAGGGCAACTATGAGTTACACAACCTGTTGGGCAGCCACCACAGGACCCAGGGAAAACATGTCCATAGATCTGTGGGCAACATCCTCAAGATAGAAAGTGGTGAACGTGGACTGGCGTAACCAAGTACCAGCGCTCAGCACTCTATGTACAGCCAAGTTCTTTTTGAAAGCCAGAGAGGGACCAATAACCCTAATGTCATGCGCTCTAGCCTGCACAGAAGTGGTGACAGAATCATCAAGAGCCAAGTATGCCTGTTTGATGGCTTACTGTATCCAAAAAGAGATAGTATTCTTAAGACACCTCTTTCTTAGTACATCCTGTGCTAGCAAAAAGCCTGCGGCAGCCTGGTCTAAGGTGCCGAGTCCTTTTAAGATCGCAATGCAGGGCCCGGACAGGGCACAACAAAAGCTCTTGAGCAACAACACCCACAAAGTCATTCAGTGATGGAATGGAAAATGAAGTGAACCTGTCATCATGCACAGAGGGATTTTGGGTCTTGGCCACGAATTCTGGGACAAATTCGAAGGACACCGACCCCCAAACCCTGGTGTGCTTCACATCATAGCTCAGACCGTCTTTGAAGATGCCAAGGCCAGTTGGAAAACTGTCTTGAGCGTCAAGTTCCCAGGACGAGGAGATGTCGATACCTTTAAGGCATAACAAAAAACTCAGGGCCGCCCTTTAGCCTCTAATGGCAGAAATGGACAAACGTTTCTCATCTCTGAGGAAGGATAAAAAGTCTGGTATTCGCTGACTAGAGGTTGCAAGTGGAGAAAAACCTGTTTACATCACCAATCACAGTAGATCGCCCATTTGCCTTGGTTAGCTGCGGAGGTTGACTTTTTGAGACTGCTGGACATATGCCCTGCTGTCCTTCTGAGAAAAGCCTCTCGCTCGGAGGAGATACTTGATAGCCTCCAACGGTGAAGACAGGGATTCTACTGACTGGTGGAACCTGACACAGGAGATGACGCCAAGGGGGAATTTCCCTCGGAACCTCTGACAACGACGACAGCAGATCTGGAAACCATTCTGCCTGAGGCCACAGAGGGGCTACCAAAGTCATCCTGAGACCCTGTGAACTCATCAGCCTGTTCAGAACTTGACGGATCAAACAAAACGGAGGGAAGGCATACACCTCCAGGTTGTCCCCGGGATGTTGGAAAACGTCCTCCGCTAACGCTAAAGGATCTGGAACCACTGAACAGAATATCTCCAGCTTCCTGTTGAACCGAGTCGCAAAAAGGTCCAGCATGGGTCTCCTCCAAACCAGTTTGTCTGTTACCACTTGAAGAAGGGACCACTCTGTGCCTAGGATCTGATCCCGACGACTATGTTCGTCTGTGACCACATTCCATTTCCCTGGGATATACCTGGCTGAGAGCTCTACCGAATTGCTGACCCCCCACAGGTGAGCCTCGACGGTCAAGGCGTCAAGTTGACGAGAAACCAGGCCCCCCTGCTTGTTGACATAGGCGACCAACGTGGTGTTGTCCGACAGGAGAATGACAGAATGACCCTCTACCTTCTCCCAAAACTCGTTCAGACCCAGGAAGGCTGCCTTCAACTCCAAGACGTTGATATGTTGCTGTTTGTCCTTCAAACTCCAAACGCCTGATGCAATAAGGCCGCCTAAATGAGCCCCCCAACCTGCAAAAGAGGTGTCTGAGAACAGAAGGAAGTCCGGTGGAAGAGAACGCAGAGAGACGCCCTTCGAAAGAACAGAATTCCTCCAGTCTCCATTGCAGAGACCGAAGATGAAGACGCCCATGAGGGACCAGCTTCTCCAGGGAAGACAACACTCCAAGAAGAACCTGCCACTGATGAGGTGACTGATGTGGTTCTGACAGGAAGTCGCTCGCCACCACTCGCAACTTCTCCAATCCCTGATCCGACGGAAAAACTCTTGCAACTGTCGTATTGATGGTCATGCCCAGGTAGAGAATCCTTTGACTGGGTACGAGGTTTGACTTTTCCTGGTTGACTACGATGCCCAGTTCCAGACAGAACCGAAGTAGACAATCCCTGTCCTGCAGCAGCTTTTCCCTGGAAACTGCCAAGACCAACCAATCGTTGAGGTACCTTAGCAAACAGATCCCCTGAGCATGGGCCCAACTTGATACGAGAGAGAAGACCCTTGTGAACACTTGAGGGGCTGTTGTCAGCCCGAAGTATAGGACTTTGAATTCGAAGACCTTGTCCCCGAGAGAGAAGCGAAGGAACTTCCTGGACATCGGATGAATAGGGATCTGGAAGTATGCGTCCCTTAAGTCTCGACAGCATGAAGTCACCTTCCGTCACAGCTGCCAACACTAAACACGGGGTCTCCATCTTGAACCATGTCTTCCTGATGAAGTGATTCAAGGTGGATAAGTCGATCACAGGTCTCCAACCTCCCGACACCTTCGGCACCAAGATGTGACTGTAAAACCCCGGATACGGACGCACCACTTCCTCTATCGCATCCTTGTCCAGCATCTTCTGCACTTCCTCCCGAAGAGCCAAGAACTTCAGAATATCTGGAGGATATGCCTTCCTGAGCTGCGGCTTGTCTGACAGAGGAGAGAAGTCGAATGGCAGTAGGTACCCCACCTGAATGACATCTACCATCCACTTCTCCGCCCCAGAACTCGGCCACTTGGCCCAATGGCCCGCCAGGCACCCCCCCACCCGTGGCGCAGGAGAGGGAGAGGCGCCTAACCTACTGACGGCCTCCTTTACCTCTGCCCCTTGGGCCCCTTCTTGGCTTAAGGAACAAGAGCAAAAGGGATGTTGGTCCTTTGATCTAGGCTGAGATGAACGAGGAGGCCCCGCCGAAACTGAACTCCTCGATGGCCTACCAGGCGACGATCTTCTTGACTGCTGCTGGACAGGGGGAGGAGGAGCAGGACGTTTCCAAGGACGAAACTCCAACTTAGACGCAGCCTCATGCACCAGTCAGTCTGGTGTCAGCCAGGCACTGGTCTATTGCATCTTTCAGCTCGGTCCGAGGAAACAAAAATTGGGACTCCAACAGATCCCCATTCCTCAATGCCTCAATACCAGCAAGGACTCCGGGTCAACTGATCTCTCTATCCTAGATAAAGCTGCATCTCTTCTAATCAGGAGAAGGTTAGCCCATAAATTAACACTGAGGTGAGCTATATATGAAAACGCCTTGCCTCTGGACTGCAACAGATTGGCAAGTGCGGATGCACTCACCAACCCTTCTGGGGACCTGTCAAAAGCTATCTTGGCAATGACCATATACCAGAAGTCCAGCAAGAAACCGTCTGCAACATGGAGGCTGCCGTTGCCGTAGATTCCAACGCTGAGGCATCCTGTGGAGACAATGACAGAGCCACTGACCTCACCTGCTCCAAAGTCAATCCTGGCTTCAAGTGAATGACGTCCGGGTTAAGATGATGAGACATAAAAAACGCAGAGTTTGTAGCATAGTACTTCCTATGTCTTGTGAGAGGCGGGGGTAGTAGCTTGGCAGAGCCCCTAGAACGAAGCGAACTGTACTGGTCTGAAACAGAGGCGTTAACCTAATGCAAGACAGACTGGACGTGCCCCGACAAGGGAAGCTGAAAAGATGATTTGGGATCCTGTTTAGCTCCCAGCAAGGCTTCCAAGCAAGAAGGCGTGTAAGACGACCGAGCACGAGACCTACTTTCAAAATTGTTTAAACCCATGAATGAGATCGACAACTTCTGAAAAAGAAGACAAAAACTCTTGCGTGTCTCCCTCCTCCTGAACCAGCAACGGAGACTGATGACAAGATGGGTGTGTAGGCTCCTCTAAGGCACCTTTCTCATTAAAATTAACGAAAGGATCAGCAGCCAAACAGCCCGAAACACGAAGACGAGGCATGGAGGAGAGGGGTAGCGAGCATTCATGAAGTGCGCCAGCAACCCCTCCAAGGATGGGAAACCCCCTAGCCCAAACGTCTTCCAAATTGCCACCATCTTGGACGCCTCCAACTCTGGAATAAATGAGAATGATGAAAAAACCTCCCCCTTCCTGGGAATCCAATCAACTCCCGATGAAGAAGGGGCAACATTACAAAAATTAGCCTGAAGCCTCCCGATACTTCCAACGATGAGTCAATGGAAGAAAAGGAAGGGGGCACAAAACTACTATGGGTTGTGTGCACAGCAGGAGACGAAGCATCGGGAAAAGAAGAAAAACCTTTCCATGAAGGAAGAGTAGAAACCCTCTGATGCTCTCTTGCTATAAAACAACTTCCACTGCTCTTTAGGCCATGCACGGCATTCCATGCAAGGATTCGTTATTGTAAAAATATTAGAGCGGCACCTACTACACGTGATGTGGGGGTCGGTCGCAGCCGAAGGCAAAAAACCGAGAACACGGAAAACCTGGAGTTCCGGGGCACACACGTTGACAAGGCCGAGAAGGAGCAGAAGAAGCCATAATAACAGCCACACACACACACACTAAACACCAACACAATCGAAATGGGCAATGAATCGGGTAAAGGCCGAGAGAGGTCAACCAAGTCTCGCCCAGGCGGTTAAGAAAAAGACTGACGCAGTGCCAGATCTCACAAGATGCCTTTCTTTCATCTGCGTTTTATCCGGATCCAGCTAGGCGCTAGAAATTATCCTATTGTTAAGACCCAAGGTTTGTTTGCGTATGAACAACTGGAAAGTTCAACAAACATATGATTGTTAAAACTCCAGACTTATTCAGCAAAGTTTCATCCACTGGAAGGGAGGATGGGATGGGAAATCTGCACAAGATTTGTTAATCAATAGTATTCTTGTTTTACTGTAATGGAATGGAACATAGTTTAGGCCAAAGGCTAAGCACTGGAACCTATGAGGCCACTCAGCACTAGAAAGGATATTGAGAGTAGGCATGAAAGAAAGATATGAATGGAGGTACAGCTAAAGGAATGAAAGGGGTTACAACTATGCACACTGCAAAGTACCTTTAGTAATGTCTACAGTGCACCCCTTGAACTGCACTGATGGCACTACCCCCTATGGCTTGTTTTACTGGAGTTCAGCACCATAAACCACCAGTACACCATTCACTGATCCAGTCCTCGCCCTGATTGAAGCTGAGGGCAGCTTAATTTCTCAAAAATGTAGACTTTACTACACCAAGTGTTGCATCACCAGCAAACTGAACAATCTTGTTTTCAAGGCCAACAACCATATCACTTTTATACACTAAAAATAATAGTGGACCAAGAACACTACCCTGTGGAACTCCAAACATAATAGGCCTTGGTTCACTAAAGATCCCATCCACAGCAACTCATGAAGGCTTGAGGCATCCTCTCAAGAAAGGATCACTCAATTAAAGGAAGTCACTTTCCTCACTATGTCTCCAATATCATTTGAGCTGCAGCAAGTACAGAGGCAATTAGTCTGATGTCAGTGTCTAAACAAACTGTTATTGTTAATGCTGAATTATAACTTAAGAGGAAGGCAACCAGATATTAATGAAATGGAAATATAGTAAGCATCAGTAATCTTTGATAATGTTGGGACATCTACAACTTTGGCCTCCTCAATGATCAATGTTATTATTTTCTAATAGGTTAACCAAACCATGGAGCTATATGGAGGTCAAACTTTTAAAAGCACCTGTCAGGTGGATAATTGCAAATCATGTGTGGCAGAAGACCTGTCTTACCCCATTTTATTTCTGCTTTTGAATATTCCTATCTCCCTTTTATTCATATGCTTATTCCCCATCTGCATCTTACTTTTACAACACCTACATATTTGCCGGATTACTGATTTAGATAAGGACACGTCCACACTTACGGACAAGAATAAGTTATATTTTGGCACATTAAATAAAAGGGATTTTGATGTAGGAAAAATCTATTTCTGGGCGAGGAGGCTGTGTCGCCCAGTAAAATACGTTCCTTTAGCGCTATTTCTAAGGTAAAATATTGCTAAAATACCAGAGAACTGCTAAATTGGACATGCCAGAATATTCTGACTCGCTCACCCTTTCTAAAAGGGTGTCGGTATGAATCTGGGGCGAGTGAAAAACACTACCACAGCAGCCTCTCCAATTAGCCTTTTCCACATCAAAACCCTTTAGAAAAGGGGAGCCGTGCTACGGCTCACTCCCTGCTACCGCGAAGGTAGCATCAGGGCCGCCATACCTGCAGATAGCATTCTAGCTTGGTGACTAAGAAGGGTGGGAAAGACAGGGTGGGATTTCACTGGGCGACATGGCTTCCTCGCCCAGAAATAGATTTTTCCTATGTCAAAATCCCTTTTCTGGGCTCAGCCGTGTCGCTCCGTGAAATTGTATCAGAGAAAACACCAAGCTAAAGACATATTAGTTAAATGACAATTAAAAAAATAAAGGGTTGAAAGTGAAAAACAATTAAAAAATGTGAGAATATAATAAACTAAGATACACATAGTATACAAATATATCATAGCCTTAATAGACACCATATTTTAAGGGTAAAAATGTATATAAAATTCAGTTACAAAAATACAGATTTAAATTGTAATACAATAACAATATGTACAAATAAAACTTAGACCCTAAATATGAACATCATAGGATGGGCTGAGGTAGCTTAGGTAGATTGTTAATGAGGCTGGCGGAAAGAAAAATGGGGAAAAATTAAAGCCACTGCAAATTGTTCATGCTGTAGCAGGGACACTGGTCTGCCCACTGCTACTGTCGGGTAGTTTAAGAGCCTCCAAGGACTTACGGTAATGGCGTTTAAAAAACTGAGGGTGACTTCCAACCAGTGTACTTTTTAAGATCATCAAAACCACATATATTGAAAAACAAAAAGTAATAGTTGTTAAGCAATAGCTCGGATGTCATGCACTTTCGGAAATGATCCTGGATTAGCTTTCTTTATAAAATACAAAATTTGTTGCCTTATGCCCTTTAGAGAAATGGTCCCCCCAGCTTCCCTAATGAAAAGCGGGCCTTTCGAATGGCCAGATGTCCCTAGAAAGGAAAATCCTAAGTGTTTGCACAGGGCACAATGATGGATCTGCGGAAGCGGGACAATTTTCCATGGCGACCACCTATCTAAAGGGTCCTCATTCTTGGCGAGAAATGTCTGATTTGGTTGAAAGCAACACGTCCCCCCGAAGGTAAAAATTCTATATGACCTGGATCTAGATAAGCTGACAACTCTGAAACCCTAGCACCTGAAGCCAGACTTAACAAAAATAGTCTTACGCAATAAGGATTGAAAATCACATGCCAAGTTGTCTGTATCCGAAGCGAGCTTAAGTACATCATTAAGAAACCATGACACAATCGACGGTCTCTGTACAGGCCGAAGACGTGCACATGCCCTCGGAATAGACGTGAAGTAAGACTCAGTTAAATTGATACCAAATCCGATCTGGAAAATCTTTTTCAAGGCTGATTTCGTAGTTGTAATTGTGCTAGCCGCCAAACCTTGTTCAAATAAACTCCTGAAGAAGGTGATAGCTACATTAACTGACATATTTTGGATATTGGACGCATTGAGGAAAGTCGCCAATTTCTTAACTGCTGAATCATATTGGCGGAGTGTTGATTCCCTTTTGTCTGACTCCAAGAACGAAATGTTTTCTGGGTCTATGTCCTCACCCCTCTGTTCCGCAAACTTCATGAAATCCATAAAGTTAGGGTTTTGTGAAGACCTGAGGAATCGAACACAGTCTTCGTTTGTACTTGTTGTGACAAGCTCGAGTTCGGAAGAGAGTGAAGACGGAGACCCAATTCTAGGAGAAGAGGAAACCAGTTGCTCTTCGGCCAATGTGGTGCTATGAGTGCCACTTGACCCTTGAATAATCTCAACTTGTTCAGAACCTTCAGGAAAAGGTTCACTGGAGGAAATAAGTAAATTTTCTGCCATTGGTTCCAATCTATGGTCAGAGCATCTGTAACGTAGGCCAGAGGGTCCAGGTTGGGGGCTACGTAACATGGGAGTTTGTGGTTCGCCTCGGTAGCAAACAGATCCACTTCCAGACCCGGTACTGTGCTGCAAACCTTCTTGAATGATTTCCAGTCCAGTGACCATTCTGATTCCAGTGGGACTGAGCGAGAAAGTGTGTCCGCTACTACGTTCTGAACTCCTGCCAGGTGAGTAGCTGACAGATGCCAGGTGTTCTTGGCCGCTAGAGAGAAGATTGCTATCATTACGTGGTTCACATGGCTTGATTTTGAACCGCCTCTGTTTATGCAGTGCACTACTACTGCACTGTCGAGAACCAACCTGATATGTGTCCCCTTTGGCGGGCGAAGTTTCCTCAACGTAAAAAACACAGCCATAGCCTCCAGGACGTTGATGTGGAGCTTCTGGTAT
The DNA here is from genome assembly GCF_015104395.2 of Macrobrachium nipponense. Taxonomy (NCBI): domain Eukaryota; kingdom Metazoa; phylum Arthropoda; class Malacostraca; order Decapoda; family Palaemonidae; genus Macrobrachium; species Macrobrachium nipponense. The sequence continues at coordinate 28,036,268 of NC_061110.1, read as the reverse complement.
GTCGACCACGTCCCCTGAACCTTCTCGTACTGCGAGTATCCCCCCAACCCGTCAGAGACGCATCCATGTGCACCACTAAGGACGGAGGAGGAAATTGCAGCGGAATTGTCTTCGCCAAGTTTGATGCCTTCGACCAAGGTCGAAGACGTTTCTTCAGGATGGCTGGCAACAGAGCAAGCCTGTCCCCGAACCTTGCATTGGCCTTCGAACGCCAAACTCGATTGATATCCTTGAGTTTGGCCTTCAGCAGGACGTCTGTCACGGAAGCAAACTGGAGAGAGCCTAAGATCCTCTCCTGGCTTCTACTGGACGTCTTTTTGCATTTCAAGAATTGCCTTGTCGCCTTTATAATCTCCTTTCCCTTTGCCGATGGAATGGAAAGAGTATGCGAATCCAAGTCCCATTGGATACCTAGCCACTGGAACCTTGACTCTGGAGATTTTGAACCCTAGGTGTTCTAGGAAAGTCATGACCTTTTTCATGGCTTTCATACACTTGTCCTTGTCCATCTCCCCACACTAGCCAATCGCCAGATACGCTACTACATTATACCCTGAGACCTTAGCTCTGCACACCGACTCCGCTAGCTTCGTAAAAAAATCCTCGGGGCTATATTGAGCCCGAAAGGGAGGGCATTACTTTGAAGGAAAAAGGCCAACCCCTCCCAAACCTGTTAAAAGGCTGAAAATGAACCGCTGAGACTCAAAGGTTGGGTTAAAGGCAGGCGACATTGCGTACGGTGTTGGAGCTTGTTGGGTAGGAGATGGGGCCAACAGGACCAATTGATGCTGAGGCTGTGCCTTGGAGGTCGAAGGCTGTGGCTGTACTGGTACAGCCTGGACTAAAGCTTGTTGTTGAGCTGGCAGGAAAGGTTGGAATCGCCTTTGTTTCTTCCTTGGCCTCAAACCTGAGGAGGAGGACTCTGGTTTCCTTTTATATGGAATACCCCAGCGTAACCTGATGCTTTGGTTCAGGCGTGCTGCCTCATGCTGAACCTCGTTAACCACCGAGGGCGGGAATAGATCTGCGCCCCAAATTGAGGAAGCCAGAAGCTTGTTCGGTTCATGCCTAATCGTAGCTTCGGATAGGACATGCTTCTTGCAATTTCTCCTAGCCACCGCAAAATCATACAGATCGCATTGCATGCTCAACAGTAATGACTTTGCGATAACCTTAAACAGTGGCTCCTGTGCGTACTCAAGAGCCGCCGTCTCGGTCATCACTAATGAGTTAAGAGACCTTGCAAGACGTGACCTAGCATCGAACTTTGTTTGAATTAGAGCATCCGACAGCCTAGGAAGGCGTTCACTGAACATAGTGATTGCACAATCCAGCTTAAGCTTCCCCACTGAGAAGGTTGCCGGCAGATCTACCCACAAATCCTCCCTGCTCGGAAGAAGCAGTGATGTAGGGTCTGTTTCTCTAAGCTGGGGCATGGGCTCATCACGTGTCACTGCTTGAAGAGTAAGCTCCGCCACCTTAGTTGTAAAAGGTAACGGGTTCTCTTCATCTGTCGTGAACATAGTGAACGGGCTCTTAAAGGCCGTGATGCTAGTGTTCGCGCAGTTCCACTCCTCCAAACTGCGGACCCATGATTGTTGAGCCTGGTCCCTGGAAAGGATGACAGTTTCCTTCGGAACCTTATCCTCCCTAACAAGAGCAGCCTCCGTAAGCCGGACATAGCCGATGAAAGGGGGCTGTAAGAGAGACTCCTGAGCGCCCAGTCTCTTAATCACTTCCTCAAACCTTGCTGTAACCGTACTGACTAAGGATCCTAGGTTATTGACCTGTTTTAAAATATTCGTGTTGAACAGGTCCTGCCCAGCGGGAGAGGGATCCCCCTTCTCCTCTGGTACCTTATGAGGTATCAGGCCCTTAGAAGTTGATGGTAAAGGGCTCGAAGGGGAATGGTAAGATTTCCCCTCCTTTGACCTTGGTTTAGAGGGCTTCGACAGGGACTTCTGCCTGGTTTTAGCATCTCCGGTATGGGATGTCGGAACATTTTTAGGGAGGTTGCCTTATGATGTTTTTGGTACTGAAGCTCTTTTTTGCTGTGTTTTTGCCTGAAGTTTTTTCACTTTAGGCATCACCGAGGAGGGTTGCAACCTAGATGGAGGCAAACCCCCGGTGAAACCCTGGAATGATTGAGAAGAAGAAGGAGAGGAAGAGTTAGAAGTACTCAAGGAATGACCTTGAGGACTTAGAAGGCTAGCCTTATCAACGCTCTTACCAATACCCATATCATGTGGAATGGGTACATCTTCCGTAACTGGAATTGGCACTCCTCCCAACACAAGCTCCGGTAACTCCTCGTCTTGTTGTTGCGATACCAGTTCTTGAATAGTATCAATTATGGGAGCTGCAACTTCTGGGACCACGTAGGCGGTTTGTTTCCCTGCCGGGAAGATTAAAGCCGCCATGTCCTGGGAAAGGATGTAAGGCTTCGACTTCCCAACATTCCGTCCAAACCCTCCTACCCAAACCTTGAGGGTGGAGAGAGCAGCATCCCTTGCAGACTGATCCGCCTGTAAGAAATAAAATATATTAACCTTGAGCTTAACTTACTATGCTATCAGAGACGATAGGGCTAAAAGTTCAGTAAGATACAATATTACTATAAAGACCACATTAAAGGTAGAGGCGCAGGGAATGGGTGACTTACCGAAGAAGTAACCTGAGTTACCAACTCATAGCAAGTAAAGCAGTTTTCATGATGCCATACTACTGAGTTCTGTAACAGCACAGCGCAGGGGGCATGGCCCCGGCAAACATCGTGCCCGCAAGGATCCTGGAGGACGGCATTACAGCCGGGAACCAGACATTCGGTGGCCTGTAAATATAATGATACATGAGTATCGCCATGTAACAAGATATGAGTCGCTCAAGGAAAAATTATATTGAGCCGGAGTGACCCGGACTAAATAGAAATATGCATCCCGGGAACTCGTGCTAAGCGCATAAAAATCAACTCTGAACCATGGTAGCCCGGAGGACAATACATTCCGGGTAACCCAGAACCTCCTATTGAAGCTACCCGATCAGGGAGAATGAAATACAAAGGCGCTAGCAATGGGCTACCCCGGGCGGCAATGAACCCGGAGGTTCAAAGAACTAATAAAACGAAACAATAAATAAATAAAAATTTTATACTAAAATTTTATACTAAAATCTCCGCCTAAGAAGGTACAACCTTCCGAAAACAAAACCCTCGATGAAGCCGGAGAGGCTGGAACGAAAACCCGCCATGGGCGGGGAGGGAATGTCTAAGGCGGGAGGGTGAAAACATTCAGAGGCGGGAGAAGCCGAGCACGCTCAGACTACCGCCAACTCCGAAGAAGGTCGGCTGAGAAGCGACACCCACCGACCTAAGGCCTAAGAGGCCCCCCTTCACACCCCCCCACAGAGACTCGGGTCGGTCGTTAGCGACAACCTGAGTGAGAGAAGCACCCACCCAGTGGGGGGCCCCGAGCGGAGGGGGGAAAAGGGTGGTCGGTAGGGGTGACGATCACATGACCCAGCAGCTCCCCGTGATTACTGGACCGCGAGGAAGGCGCAGGGGTAGGCTAGCCGACACGATCACCCAAAGGAAAACATACACAAATAAACAATAAATACTGAAAAGTAATGGGAAGGGAAATGAACATAAAACTATAAAAATGCCTAACAGCCAGGTAGGACCACCCGATAAGGATGGCCCTAACCAGGACAAAACCAGAATGGCCTAATGCCGTAACGATATAAGTAAACCGAACGGCAAAGGTAGGCATGATAACGAAAAAGAAATAAAACAAAATCAAAATGAAAAGCAGTAAAACTATAACGGTGGGTACCCGATGAGGCACGAAACAGACACGTGCTCGAAAGGAAACCCCCGTGGAAAGCACGAAATAAACAAAAATATAAACATAAACATATACACGATCGACAAAAACTGCTATCCAAGAAAAGGGAAATAAGGGTACTGATATACAACTTGGTTCACGAAGTATGGAAGACCACGTGAAACCGAAACGACACGAAAGGGGAACGAGTAATGGCGGCGCCCAGCCTCGTCAGCGAAGGCGACGCCAGACAAAACCCTAAATAAAAGAACCACAAGGGTCAAAATCACTCCCTAAATAGTGCCAAACAAAAAACCAGTACTTAACTAGGATGGGGAGGCAGATTGACGATCCATAGCTAACAAACACAAGCCAAAAAGGCAGATAAAAACAGAACGCAAAAATAACGTGCAGTTCTCGGGATGGCTATCAAAGGAATGGCGGCCCTGACGCTACCTTCGCGGTAGCAGGGAGTGAGCCGTAGCACGGCTCCCCTTTTCTAAAGGGTTTTGATGTGGAAAAGGCTAATTGGAGAGGCAGCTGTGGTAGTGTTTTTCACTCCCCCCAGATTCATACCGACACCCTTTTAGAAAGGGTGAGCGAGTCAGAATATTCTGGCATGTCCAATTTAGCAGTTCTCTGGTATTTTAGCAATATTTTACCTAAGAAATAGCGCTAAAGGAACGTATTTCATGGAGCGACACGGCCGAGCCCAGAAAATATTTTTAAGGCTGACTTGCATGATTTTCCATTAGCTAGTTACCAAGTACATAATCAAGAGTTCTGATTTTCATAAAGTTTAACATACATGGAACAGCTGAACTTACTTTTTAATCTGGTCTAGTTGTGTCAAAACAGCATTAACTACCCGAACAGCATCACTTGGGTCCCCATTAGATTGTCCTGACCGTCTTGCTAATGTTAAACTTTCTACTTCATCAATGAGAAGCAGCACCAGTGACTCAGGATCTTCAACTAATTCTGTAATTCTATTGAACATCTTCTGGACTAGTTTTCCACTCTGTAACAGATATGTCTTACTTGATGCAAAGAGCAAAAATAATAATCTAAAAAAATCAAATCCTTGAACAAATTAAATTATAGAATTCTGTGTTAAATATCACTGAAACATCTTAAATTAACAAACGTTTGTCTGTTGTGTGCATGCATGACTTCTGACATGAGTGCACTGACTTTATGGCAGGAACTGCATTAGTGTTATGTTCCATCATCACTATTAGTATCACTGATTCACCATAATAAAGATTAATTGGATGTGGATACATTTAGCATATTCCTACATGTACATGAGGCAAGTGGTATTTTAAAGATTACAATGATGTATTTCAATTACAGTATAACAAATAAACTATTGTATATATAGGTAAATTTATTATCATAGTGCAGGTACTATCGACAAGAAAACTGAAGATACAGTCTTCTGAAATCTTCGGACACTCATTGCTTAATAATACCACGCCTGGCAACTCTACAAAAGGGGTGGAGCTTCAAAGTCCTCATGCTTGTTGCTTCCCAGATTTCCAGTAACTTTAAACCATAAAGATTCTGTAAAAGTCCTTATAATCATTTACAGCTGAATGCAGTAACAACTGCTATGTATATTATTCGATAAAGTTGGTTATGGTAACGTCAGCTCAAAGTAGAATATGGATCATCCTTCTTTACAACCTACCGTGAAACTCTTCTCATAATTAACACTATTATAATATATATACAGTGTTCCCCCCATATTCGCGGGGGATGTGTACCAGACACCCCCGTGAATAGTTAAAACACGGAAATAGTTAGAACCACCACTAAAAATGCTTATAACTGCCTATCTTGAAAGTTCAGATACCAAATGTATAACATCCTACTTCAAATATACCTAACATTACTAACCTATTACTGTATTAATCTTTGAGGTTATATTAATATAATTTCAAAGTCATCTTAAACAATAACACAGAGAGAGAGAGAGAGAGAGAGAGAGAGAGAGAGGAGAGAGAGAGAGAGCGAGAGAGAGAGAGAGAGAGAGAGAGAGACTATTGAATGGCAACATCATATATCTGACCATCAAGAGCTAAATTATGAATTATTCCTGAGACAGAGAATAATAAGGAATAAGGAGAGAAGAGAGAGAGAGAGAGAGAGAGAGAGAGAGAGGAGGAAGAGAGAAGAGATAGAGACAAAGAGAGAGAGAGATGATGAGAGAGAGAGAGAGAGAGAGAGAGAATAACTCCTAGACTCCATCAATAATATTTGAAAATTAGTTATAAGGTAAATAATTTATTTATATTACACAAATAAACATACTATAAGAAGAAGAGAGAGAGTAGAGAAGAGAGAGAGAAGAGAGGAAGACGAGAAAGAGAGAAGAGAGAGACGAGAGAGAGAGAGTTAGATTGAGGTTATTGCTCAATCTCATTAAACTTAATATTATTTGAACACTAGTAACTCTATATTATTATTTCACATTAAAATGTAGTAATGACCCTTAAAGATATACATTAGGCCCTAAAAGGATACCTCAGGATGTCAGGGGGGGGGGGGCGAAATTAATCTGTTCCGCAGCGACCTTTCGTAATGCGATTTTTTCATATCTTGAACTACGTTTTACATGTAAATTGCCTAATTCGTTCCAAGCCCTACAAAAACACCACAGTAAATTTTATAATAAAGCTAAATTGACCTATAAACAATGAAATACAACAATTTGGACCATTCAATACCTAACATAACCTTTATTGTAGTACATACCTGTAAATAAAGTGTATTAGTGTACAAGGTACAAGAAATACTTTACGTACATGTACGTACATATGTGGTAAAATGTGAAACCTTACCTTTCGAGTGAGGCGATCTTTGAAAGTGGCGACAGAGGAGGAGGATAAATGGCAGAAAACATGAACACTTAACTTGATGAAACACATTAAAAAATGGCAGAAAACATTAACACTAAACTTTAAGAAACACATTAACAAATGACAGAAAACATTAACACTTATTGATTATTTCCATCTTTGTTCTCCATAGAAAGGATCCTCTTCTTTCCGTGAACTTCAGCAACATTCTTGGGACCCATGGCTAATAACGTAAGTAATTAAGTTCACACACTACACCATAAAGTAACTTACAATACAACGAAAGCGAAATCACTAACACGAATTTACGTTAACAAACGAAATACGTATATGCGAACGAACGAATTCCAGTGTTTGCGATAACGCTGCCGCAAAAAATGGTCAAGGAACGCCTTTACATAGAGGCATGATGATGACCAATATGAGAGCAGGATCTTATGGCGGTGACTAGCATCAGGAACCAATGGGAGTGCGGGAGGATGGTGGCAAGTCTACTCAGTTGGCGGATCGCGAATTCTAAAATTGTTCTCGGTGGTCCGAGCGAATCTCGAACTTTACCCTTTCGCAACCTGAATTGTTTTTGTATATAGAGGCAAAAAAATCTTCGTCTTTCCTTTCGTAACTTGGATTTTTCGTAAGTAGGAACTTTCGTATGTCGAGGTTCCACTGTACTGTATACATAAACTTCCATGCCAAACAGAGGGCGATAGTTACCACTATGACATGCGTATCTCATGTGGCAAGAGAGAGAGATAGAGAGAGAGAGAGAGAGAGAGAGAGTTTATCCTTATTTAAAAGAGTGAAATGGATAGCTTATTGTATTTCTTTAAAATTACTATCACATATGAATTTTTGAAATTGAAATTAGTATTATTATTATTATTATTATGTGAAAATATTAATAAACATATAAACATGTATCATAGAAATTCTCTCATCTCGGTAAGAGAGAGAGAGAGAGAGAGAGAGAGAGAGAGAGAGAGAGAGAGAGAGAGAGAGAGAGAGAGAGAGAGAGTTATCCCTATTTGAAAGAGTGGAATGGAAAGGGTTATTGTAGTATTTCTTTAAAATACTATCACATATGATTTTTGTAATTACAATTATTATTTGAAAATATTTATAAACATATTATACATACATGTACCATAAAAATCTCTCTCTCTCTCTCTCTCTCTCTGTAAAATCCTCTTGTAGTTTAAAATATATATTTCTTGTACAAGATTAAAGCTTTCGACCATCAGCTGTGGTCTTATTCACTAAGACACAGCTGATGGTCAAAAGTTTTAATCTTGTACAAGAAATATATATTTTAAACTACAAGAGGATTTTACTTCATTGCGGATTGTATCCCCCATTTACTTAGAGGTACGACATAGTACCTGGCTTCTTCATATAGATAGATAGATATATATATATATATATACAGGCGGTCCCCGGGTTACGACGGTTCCGGCTTACGACGTTCCGAGGTTACGACGCTTTTTTCTTTAAATATTCAATGGAAAAATCCGTCCTGGGTTACAACGCTTGTTCCGAGGTACGACGCTGACGCTTCCGACGCTCCGAGTTAACGACGCTTTTAAAAAAATTTTAAAAAACGCATACTATGATAAAAATCCTTTATAGTTTAGCACAGTATATTAATAAAAAAAAAGTTTCTGGTTAGATTACAAAAAAAATTTTGAGGTTATGATGATTTTCGACACTTTTTATGTCGTATTTTTCTATGTTTTTTAGTGACACCTCATATGCGGAACTAGTTTCCGAGCGAATGAATACATACTAGCTTGCGGTGAGCAAAGTTACATATAACAGTCCAAAAGCGCAAATAATGAAAAATCATTGCTGTTTCCAGTAATAATAACAAAACGAAGTTTCTGGTTAGATTACAACGCAAATTCCAAGTATCCAAAGAGAGACATTATCCAGTAATTTGATCAGAGAGAGGAGAGAGAGAGAGAGAGATTGAGAGACGATGAGAGAGAGAGACCGAGAGAGAGAGAGAGAGAGAGAGAGAGAGAGAGAGAGGCGTCTTCCGACGCTCCGAGTTAAGAACAGAGAAGTGTTCGTTTCATTAAACTGCCTCTGACTCATGCCAGTAAATGTTTTGTTGATACTAATAATATAAACCTATTTAAAGATACGTTTACTTTAATTAGTCTATAGATACGTAAATAGTAATCAACTGTTCTTGTAGCCCTCAAGATTTGGCAAAATCGAAGTATCCAAAGAGAGAGATTATCCAGTAACTGGAACCTTGACATACGAATTTAATTTGTCGTTACCATCGTCGTATATCAAAACAGTTGTATCTCAAAGCATTTTTTCCCATTAAAAATAATGTAATATGTATTAATCCGTTCTAGCGCTATGAAACCACACCTAAACACAGCTAAATTACATATAATATACACAATTTATACACAAATAAATGAGTAATAACACACATAATGATAAAATAACATAGCAATGTGATAAATGATAATAAATGTTAATAAAATCAATTAAAAAAAAGAAAGGAATTTTTACTTACCACAAACGAAAGATGACGTGAGGCCAGCAGGGGGAGGGGAGAGGTAGGGAAGGGTGACAGGGAACGATTTGTTCTTTTTTATTTACGTATGTACACTAATAAAACTACGTAATAAACACAAATGAAATAACATTGCTAAACTAATTTTTATTTATTTTTTAATCAGTTCGTAGTTTAGAAATAATGGTGAGCCTTTGGAAGGTTTTTATAGCTTCCTTCTGCTTGATGATCGTGGATATTGTAGAGGATTTCGACCATACTCATTGCCAAAATCGACGATACGAACGCCACGTTCATGCTTTGCTATAATTCATGTTTTGCTTCCATCGAAATAATATTCTTGGGTTTTTTTTTATCACCTGCTTTGTCTTTAGCTTTGAGACCCATGGTTAATAATAAAATAGACAAAATAACACGAAAAATAGGCGCAAATACAAACGAAACTAAACAACGACGTGTTAACATGCAGCACCAACAAACAAACAGACTGAACGCCATTTATCGGTCGCCTATACAACTAACACTCTCGCAAAATTGTATCTCAAATATTTCGTTGTATATCAAAGCTTATATTTTCGCAAATTTTCTGTTGTATCTCAAAACATTCGTATATTAGGGCAATCGTATGTCAAGGTTCCAGTGTAATTTGATCAGAGAGAGAGACGCCTTGGCGGCAACAATGGTCTCGGGGATCGGCGTAACGTTTATTTTCTGAACAGATAGGACAGAGAAGTGTTCGTTTCATTAAACGGCCTCTGACTCATGGCAGGAAATGTTTTTTTGATACTAATATATAAGCCTATTTAAAGATACGTTTACTTTAATTAGTCTATATGATACGTAAATAGTAATCAGCTGTTCTTGTAGCCCTCAAGATTGGCAAAATCACTCCAGGTTGTACATAAAACTTCAAGAATGTAGTGTCACCAGAGAATTACAATAGTTTATTACCTTCAAGAACCAGATTCTTTTATTTTATGAAAATAACTCCAGGTTGTACATAAAACTACAGGAAACAACATGTAGTGTAACCAAAGGATTACAAGTAAGGTTTTTATAACTTTTTATTAGTTTAAGACATATTTCCAAGCGTCGTTCCGGCTTACGACGATTTTCGGCTTACGACGCGTCTCAAGAACGGAACCCCCGTCGTAACCCGGGGACTGCCTGTATATATATATATATATATATATATATATATATATATATATATATATATATATATATATATATATATATATATATATATACACACACACACACACACACACACATATATATATATATGTCAGGCGGCCCGCGGTTAATGGCGCAAACGCTCAACGGCACAATCGCTCAACGGCGAATCGGTTTTACAGCGGTCATCAAAAATATTCATTAAAAAATAAGGCATTTAAAGGTATTTTTACGGCACAATTTTCAGTTAACAGCGCCGCTGTCTAACAAGTTCATACATTTGTAGAAATGCCATTCAGACCATAAAGGTTATGCAAATTATATTAACAAATTTTATGGAGAGGTAATACGTAGGTATTAGGGTAAAATATATGCCTCTGACGCTGTTCTACCGAAAATATCGAGTTACATAAGTGCAAATTTAGCTATGGATGTGTCGATTTATAAATGTTCATGCTTTTTGTTTAAAATGTGGTATGAAAATGTATACGTGTAAGGTATTTTTATTTCTGCACATAAATATGATACAAAGGCAGCTTTGAAACTGCCCTTCACGTATCAAATACGATGTTTTTTCATGGTCTTTCTTGTGAGCATCCACCTGACGCTCTTCCGAAAATATAATTTAAAAAAAGTGCAAATTAGCGATCAATGTGTCAATTTTATAAATGTTTATGCTTTTATGTTTAAAATGTAAATGAAAATGTATTACGAATAGGGTATTTTTATTTCTGTGCAGAAATATGATAAAAAGGCAGCTTTTGAAACTGCCCTTCAAGTTATCGACTACGATGTTCTTTCAAGTTTGTTCTTGTATGCCGCCATCTGCCGCTCTTCCGAAAATATAGAGTTAAAAAAGAGTGTAAATTTAGCGATCGATGTGTCGATTTTTTAAATGTTTATGCTTTTATGTTTAAAATGTGTATGAAAAATATATACGTAAAGGTATTTTAATTTTTGTACAGAAATAAGATACAAATTAAGGCAGCCTTTGTAGCTACGCTCCACGTTGTCAGGGGATGTTTTTTCATGTTCGTTCCGAAAAATGCATGGTGTTATTTTATTAAGTATGTATCTTTTCCATAAATCCTTTAAAAAGTTATACATGATTTCACTGAATACAAGAATATTACAGGCAGTCCCCGGGTTACAACGGCTTCGGGTTACGACATTCCAAGGTTACGACGCTTTTTCTTAAATATTCATTGAAAAATCCGCCCTGGGTTACGACGTTTGTTCCGAGGTTACGTCGCTGATGCTTCCAACGCTCCGAGTTAACGACACTTTTAAAAAACGCATACTATGATAAAAATCCTTTATAGTTTAGCACAGTATATTAATAAAAATAAGTTTCTGGTAGATTACAAACAAAAATTTTGAGGTTTATGATGATTTTCGACACTTTTTTATGTAGTATTTTTCGAATTTCTTTAGTGACGCCTCATATGCGGAACTAGTTTCCGAGCGAATGAATACCAGCTTGCAATGCGCAAAGTTTATAACAGTCCATAAGCGCAAATAATGAAAAAATCATTGCTTGTTTCCAGTAATAATAACAAAACTAAGTTTCTGGTTAGATTACAACGCAAATTCCAAGTATCCAATGAGAGACATTATCCAGTAATTTGATGAGAGAGAGAGAGAGAGAGAGAGAGAGAGAGAGAGAGAGAGAGAGAGGAGAGAGAGAAGAAGAGAGAGAGAGAGAGAGAGGCGTCTTGGCAAATGAGATCATTTGCCAATGGTCTTGGGGATTGACGTAACGTTTATTTTCTGAACAGATAGGACAGAGAAGTGTTCGTTTCATTAAACGGCCTCTGGCTCATACCAGTAAATGTTTTGTTGATACTAATAATATAAGCCTATTTAAAGATACGTTTACTTTAATTAGTCTCTATGATACGTAAATAGTAATCAACTGTTCCTGTAGCCCTCAAGATTTGGCAAAATCGAAGTATCCAAAGAGAGACATTATCCAGTAATTTGATCAGAGAGAGAGAGAGGCGTCTTGGCAACAATGGTCTGGGGATTGACGTAAACGTTTATTTCTTAACAGATGGGACAGAGAAGTTGTCGTTTCATTAAACGGCCTCCGACTCATGCCAGTAAATGTTTTGTTGATACTAATATATAAGCCTATTTAAAGAAAAGTTTAATTTAATTAGTCTATATGATACGTAAATAGTAATCAACTGTACTTGTAGCCCTCAAGATTTGGCAAAATCACTCCAGGTTGTACATAAAACTTCAAGAATGTAGTGTCACCAGAGGATTACAATAGGTTTACCTTCAAGAACCAGCATTTTTTAATGAAAATAACTCCAGGTTGTACATAAAACTACAGGAAACAACATGTAGTGTAACCAAAGGATTACAAGTAAGGTTTTTATAACTTTTTATTAGTTTAAGACATTTTTCTGTCGTTCTGGCTTACGATGATTTTCGGGTTACGACGCGTCTTAAGAACGGAACCCCCGTCGTAACCCGGGGACTGCCTGTATATGTATTCTCATATTATCGTATTTTAAAATACTACGGCAAATTTAAGCCAGTATTCCGCGGAGTGGCCAATGTTGTGGTTTGAAATCAGCTGATGAATACGAGTTGCATAAAAAATTTTGTGATTCCGTTCGCAATAATCCTTTATATCATCATAATACGAACTTTACGTTATTTATCTTATATCGGCATGAAACCAACAGTAAAATGTTTCTTTCAAGCACAGTAGTTTTGATTAAAATAATTTTATCCCAATTTCATCTATGGTTGTGTTTGATGACATACGTTTACTGCAGTTTTATCCTTGTTGCCGATGTACGATAATAGTCATTAGTAGCTTGAACAGTTTTCTCAGCTTCAGTTATAACTAGGTTTAAATTTAACAGTATATTTCCCGATTGATCTTTGATCTATAGCGAATAAAGTTATTACATTAAGATAACTCAGTTCTATTCTATACATAACGCCATTTATAACAACTACGGTAATGTTGTACTGTAGTACGATGATTGAAATACAAGCCAAACGGATGTTATCAAAGTCGTTTCTCGTTCGGTTGTTCATGGCTGTACACGTTCACGCAACGAGTATAACGTTAAAACCATACTTTCATCATTCTCTTTTGCTGTTATTGAATTTATGTAACTAGAAGATGGATAAAGTTAGGCCATTGTAATTTGATCTCTCATAAAATCGGACTATCGTAAGACTAATGATCGTAACTTGAACACTACAGCTACCTGTACACTGTATAAACTTTATTATATCTTTACATACTCTGGAAACCCAAAGGGTTAAAGCTAGGCTTTTTTCACTTTACAGTATTTACAATGCTATAATGTACTGTACAGTACTACTGTACAGTAAATTATATAGTACTATACTGCATAAATATAATTTTACTTATTGCGCCGTTGTGGGATTAAGGCACCTTTGACTGGTCTAGAGTTTCGAAAGAAGGTGTGCGGTGGCCGTAGGCTTTAAATCACTTAGCGTTGAAAATCGCTTGGCGCTGGCGGCCAGGAACGGAACCCCTGCCGCTAACCGAGGGCCGCCTGATATATATATATATATATATATATATATATATATATATATATATATATATAGATTATATATTATAATATATATATATATATATATATATATATATATACATACACATATATACATATACAACATTCATTGAATAGAATGGCTTTCTCACTGTTAACCGCTTTTTTGAAATTGCTTCATATTTTTTCTAATATTTCTTTACTTCATTGTTCAGGTTACTAATGGACACATAATGGGGTTCTTCCATTTACTCCACTATTTTTACACGCGACAGCTGTTTCGTCAACCTATCGTATTGACGTTATCAAGCGTACTAATACAAATATGAGCCTACATGCGTTTTGTGACGTCATGAGGACGGAAAGGTAGTACAATTGCCAGATACCTAGTTTTAAGTATTTACAAAAGACTATAGTGAAACATAAAATAAGACAAATAAATAAATATGTTAACAACAGAAATTATGTAAAAGTTGAAGAAAGTAAGTTATATATACCACATACATAAAATAAATATTAATTACAGGCGGCCCTCGGTTAGCGGCAGGGGTCCGTTCACCTGTCCTGGCCACCGATGCCAAGCGATTTTCGACGTTGAGCAATTTTAAAGCCTACGGCCGCGCACACCTTCTTCGAAACTCTAGACCAGTCAAAGGCGCCGTAATCCCACAACGGCGCAATAAGTTAAAATAAAATAATTTATGCAGTATAGTACTATAGAATTTACTGTACAGTACATGTGGGTGTCTAGAGTATGTAAAGATATAATAAAGTTTATACAGTGTACAGGTAGCTATAGTGTTCAGGTTATGATCATTAGTCTTGATAGTCCGATTTTATGAGAGATCAAATTACAATGGCCTAAACTTTATCATCTTCTAGTTACATAAGTTTCAATAACAGCAAAAGAGAATGATGAAAGAGTGGTTTTAAACGTTATACTCGTGCGGTGAACGTGTACAGCCATGAACAAACGAACGAGAGAAAGAAAACGACTTTTTTTTTTTTCTAAGTACAACCGAACTGGATAACATCTGTTTTGGCTTGTATTTCGATCATCGTACTACAGTGCAACATTGCCGTATTTGTTATAAATGGCGTTATGTATAGAATAGAACTGATATTTCTTAATGTAATAACTTTATTCGCTATAGATCAGAGATCAAAATAGATTAAAGATCAACCGGGAAATATACTGTTAAATTTAAAACCTAGTTATAACTAAGCTGAGAAAACTGTTTCAAGCTGCTAATGACTATTATCGTACATCGGCAACAAGGATAAAACTGCAGTAAACGTCTGCCATCACACACAACGTAGTAGATAAAATTGGGATAAAATCATTTTAATCAAAACTACTGTGCTTGAAAGAACACATTTTACTGTTGGTTTCACGCCGATATAAGATAAATAACGTAAAGTTCGTATTACGATGATATAAAGGATTATTGCGAACGGAATCACAATTTTTTACGCAAGAAACATGCTGCCAACGTAATCTGTTAACAAAAAAAATAGTAGTTCACATTCACAACGAGACATATTCAATAAATATTTCCACCTAAAAACACGCTGTATAAGGAACTAACTTTGTCTCATATAAGTCAAGTATATGGATATTCGTTTATGCTAACTAGAAGCAAGAGCATTCGCTCAGAATTGCGTTATGGTGAAACAAACTCGTATTCATCAGCTGATTTCAAACCACAACATTGGCCGCCTCCGTCGGAATACGGGCTTAAGTTTGCCGTAGTATTTTAAAATACAATAATATGAGAATACATACAATATTCATTGGATACAGTGATAATGTATAACTTTTTAAAGGGATTTATGGTATACTTTTTAAAGGATTTATGGAAAAGATGCATAATTAATAAAATAACACAATGCATTTTTCGGAACTGGCGGACAAGAACGAACATGAAAAACCATCCCTGACAACGTGGAGCGTAGTTACAAAGGCTGCCTTAATTTGTATCTTATTTTTCTGTACAAAAAATGAAAATACTTTACGTAATATATTTTCATACACATTTTATAACATAAAAGCATAAACATTTGAAAAATCGACACATCGATCGCTAAATTTGCACTCTTTTTTATCTTGATATTTTCGGAAGAGCGGCAGACGGCGGCATACAAGAACGAACTTGAAAAAAAATAAACGTAGTTGATAACTTGGAGGGGAGTTTCAAAAGCTGCCTGTTTATCATATTTCTGCACAGAAATAAAAATACCATATTCGTAATACATTTCATACACATTTTAAACATAAAAGCATAAAACATTTATAAAATCGACACATCAATCGCTAATTTGCACTTTTTTTAAATCGATATTTTTCGGAGAGCGGCAGGCGGCGGCTTACAAGAAAGAACATGAAAAATATCGTATTTGATCATGTGAAGGGCAGTTCAAAAGCTGCCTGCCTTTGTATCATATTTCTGTACAGAAATAAAAATGCCTTTCACATAATACATTTTCATACACATTTTAAACAAAAGCATGAAACATTTATGAATCAACACATCCATAAGCTAAAATTTGGCACTATGTAACTCGATATTTTCGGAAGAGCGGCAGACGGCGGCATACAAGAACGAACTTGAAAAAAAAAACAACACCTAGTTGTATAACGTTGAAGGGGAGGTTTCAAAATGCATGCCTGTTTATTTATTAAATTTCTGCACAGAAGAAATAAAAAAGACCCTATTCGTAATATATTTTTCATACACATTTTTAAATATAACAAAAGCATAAACATTTATAAAATCGACACATTGATCGCTAATTCGCACTTTTTTTTAACTCGATATTTTCGGAAGGAGCGGCACCGGGGCGGCTTTACCAAGAAAGAACATGAAAAAATTAAAATATCGTATTTGATAACGTGAAGGGCAGTTTCAAAAGCTGCCTTTGTATCATATTTCTGTACAGAAATAAAAATGCCTTTCACGTAATACATTTTCATACACATTTTAAACAAAAGCATGAACATTTATGAATCAACACATCCATAGCTAAATTTGCACTTATGTAACTCGATATTTTCGGCAAATAGAACAGCGTCAGAGGCATATATTTTACCCAATATACCTTACGTAATAACTCTCCATAAAATTTGTTAATATAATTTGCATAACCTTTATGGTCTGAACGGCATTTCTACAAATGTATGGACTCGTTAGACAACGGGCGCCTAGCGGTGCTGTTAACTGAAATTGTGCCGTAAAGATACCTTTAAAATGCCTTATTTTTTTTAATGAATAGTTTTGACGACCGCCGTAAAACCGATTCGCCGTTGAGTGATTGCGTCGTTAACCGCAGGCCGCCTGTACATATATGTTTAATTCACTGAATGTCAATGTTACGCTCCTGTCCGCATGTGGTGGTTTTGTTCCACGTGGTTGAAGGGCTGCCTCCTACACGAGGGCAAGGATCGGTCTGCCTCACGTTGATGTTAAGGTTGGGGCGTTGCATGGCGATGCTGACTGCTTCTGATATCAATAAACGATTGTAGTTGCCTTCCTTGTGTATTATTTTGGTGTTTGTGAGAAGCTCTTGTAAGGATGGTTTTTCATTGTGAAAACCACAAGTTGCTGATGAATTTGGCTCCGTTGGTTTCTGTGGGCCTGCATGCGACGTTTGAGAGTGTAGTGGTTGTGTGTCCGATATAGCATTTTTGGGGGGACTGACATTGCTCGTCAGCACAGACAAACTTGTATACTATATCAGATTTAACCTCTTTCTCCGTCGATGGGGCCGTACTATTTTTCATTACCAATGAGGCCGTAAGGTTTGGTTTGAAGAACACCCAAAACCCAGAATCTATGGGAGATATATTGATGATATCTTTATCACAACAAAGGGCGACAATGACATAGAAGAATTAGTAAATAAACTCCAAGCAAATTCTATATTAAATTTTACGGTAGAAAAAAAAGAAGTGAATAAAAAGATGCTCCCTTTCTTGGACGTACTTGCGACCCAAAAAGAACAATAAATACAATACCACCGTATACACTAAAAAGACAGACGCTGGGAGATGCTTAAATGCTAGAGGAGAATGCCCTGATGCATATAACGATCTGTGGTAAATGCATACATAAAACGCGCCATAACACACTGGTCCACATGGAAAGCGACTAACGAAGAAATCAACAGAGTTCAACAGCTGCTCACAAATAACCGCTATCCAGATGACATGATCCAGCAAATTGTCAAAAAGAGATTAGAGGCTTTCCATAACCCGACCCCGAGGAACAAAACACAAGACAAAGACAAAGATATAGTGATATACAATTAGATACCATACAACAAACACCACGAAGATGAAAGGAAAGCATCCTTGGTATACTGCAAAAGAAAGGAACCAACCACCCCTAGCGCCATATAACAAAATAAAACAGACAAGGATTTACTGCAAACCAAACCTTACGGCCTCATTGTTAATGAAAAATAGTACGGCCCCACCATGACGGAGAAAGTAGGTTAAATCTGATATAGTATACAAGTTTGTCTGTGCTGACGAGCAATGTCAGTCCCCCCAAAAATGCTATATCGGACACACAACCACTACACTCAAACGTCGCATGCAGGCCCACAGAAACCAAGGAGCCATTCATCAGCACTTTGTGGATACCCACAATAAAAAACCATCCTTACAAGAGCTTCTCACAAACACCAAAATAATACACAAGGAAGGCAACTACAATCGTTTATTGATATCAGAAGCAGTCAGCATCGCCATGCAACGCCCCAACCTTAACATCAACGTGAGGCAGACCGATCCTTGCCCTCGTGTAGGAGGCAGCCCTTCAACCGCGTGGAACAAAAACACCACACGCGGACAGGACGCAACACTGACATTCAGAATTAAACATATATGTTAATTAATATATATTTATGTACAATGTGTAATCCAACAATAACGTTACTTTCAACTTTTTATATAATTTCTGTTGTTAACATATTTATTTATTTGTCTTATTTTATGTTTCACTATAGCCTTTTGTAAATATTATTAAAACTAGGTATCTGGCAATTGTACTACCTTTCCGTCCTCATGACGTCACAAAACGCATGTAGGCTCATATTTGTATTAGTACGCTTGATAATGTCAATACGTATAGGTTGACGAAACAGCTGTCGCGTGTAAAAATACTGGAGTAAATGGAAGAACCCCATTATGTGTCCATTAGTAACCTGAACAATGAAGTAAAGATTTTTCACAGATACAACATTCAGTGAATGTTGTATCCGTGAAAAATTGTGCCCTAGAAGTCAATATATAATTATACATACACACACACACACACACACACATATATATATATATATATATATATATATATATATATATATTATATATATATATATACAGTTACCATCCGAGTTACGACCTGCGCGAGTTACGTCCACCCGTACTTACGACAGTGTCCGGGTCCCGACAGGGGTCTATTTTTTTTTTATATTTGGTCGGCGTTTACTGTTTGGCAGCGCGGTAGCGTAGTGCGTGCGGCGCGGTATGACAGTTACGACGGCGCCGGCAGCACAGCATCCCAGACACTCATCCCAACCACCTCACTCACGTCTTAGACATGTAGCAGTACTGTAACATTGTAGCAGGAACATTTTTTTCATTACACCTTTGCCATGGCCCCTAAGAGAAAGTCTGACTCATCAGAATGCAATTCTGCCAAGAAAGCTAGGAAGGCACTGACGTTGGAGATGAAGATGGACGTAATCAAGAAATATGAAGGTGGGATGAAAGTTAATCGTATAAGCAGAAGTCTCCATCTCTCCCACTCCACGGTCTCCACCATTCTAAAGGACAAGGAAAGGATTAAGGACGCAGTGAAAAGGAGCAGCCCCAATCAAGTCAACTATTATCACCAAACAGCGTGAAGGACCGATAGCAGACATGGAAAAGTTGTTATTTACGTGGCTGGAAGATAATAGACAAAGAAATGTGCAAGTGATGTTGCGAGCAGTGCAAAGCAAGGCAACAAGTTTATTTAAAATGTTAAAAGAGAAAGGAGGTGAAGAATATGCTTCGTTGGAGTTTATAGCGAGTGATGGGTGGTTTCGTCGATTATCCGAGATCGGTACCAAGTGCACCATGTTCTGACGAAAGGCGAGGCTGCTACGCAGTGATGCGCCTGCTGCTAAGGCATTCGTTGAAGAATTTGATAAACTAATTGTGAAAGAAGGATATTTGCCTGAACAGATTTTTAATGTGGACGAAACTGCCTTGTTTTGGAAAAAGATGCCGAAAGGCACGTACATAAGCAAAGAAGAAAGAAGAGAGGAAGAAAAGGAAGTTGTAGAAGAGGAGGAGCCCGAACGAAAGTTTACTGTAAAGGGATTATCGGAAGCCATACAAATGCTTAATACAATGCTGCATAAATTGGAAGGAATGGATCCGAATGTTGAACGGTTTGCCCGGATAGAGAGATCTATGCAAGAAGTAATGAGGCCATACAAAGAAATCTACGATGAAAAGAAAGCAGAAGATCCAAACGACACTTAGCATGTTTGTCAAACGAACACAAAAGCCCGCCTCATCCAGCATCGAAGCCACCCCCTCCCCTACATCGGCCAGCGCAGTAACCACCCCTTCCCATCCCCTGCCTCGGCCTGACTTAACAGCTGATCTTTCTTTCGACCGTGCGTATGAAGAAAGTGTTGATGACGTCGAACCAAGCACCAGTGAACATTAATTTTGAGTGTTGTTTTGCTTATTTTTTTACATGCATACGTATTTTCTATATTGTACTACAGTACTGTATGTTCTATTTTTTAACTGTAACTTTTCTATTTTTGTATTTTGATCTTCATTTGTATTTTTGTATAATAAATTCAACTGCAGTAATAAATATTTTATTTCTAAAACCATATTATATTAAGATGTATGTACGTAGTATATCAACTAAGCAACTGAAAAAAAAAAGCTAAATACATGCACCTACAGTATAATATTAAAAATATCTCTATGATAAAATGATAAAAGTGAAACTAAAAGGCATAAAAATGATAAATACATAAACAGCTTGTACGTATAGTACAACAGTAATATTATTCAACAGAAAAAGTATGATAAAAGTGAAACTAAAAAGCATAAAAATATAATAAACAGCTTGTATATACATATGTACAGTAATATTATTCACAGAAATATATGATAAAATTATAAAAGTGAAACTAAAAAGGCATAAAAATGATAAATAAACAGCTTGTATATACACAATAATATTATTCAACAGAAAAAGTTACTTAAAATGCAACACATTCATATCATATGTCCCTCGAGTACAGTATAATCTCCACTTTAACCGAGTACTTATAATCCACGTGTCGGCCATTTGGCTGGTATTTTCGACTAACGACCATTCTGACATACGACCTGTTGGTCGGAACGGATCTAGGTCGTAACTCGGATGGTAACTGTATATATATATATATATCTAAAAAAATCACCATAACGTGACTGGAAAATCTTCAAGTAATCAAAGTCCACAATTATGTAAAATGTGTATTAAAAATACATAAAAAACGGGAGCTTTCGTCTACTTGATCAGTAGACCTCATCAGCCGTACTGATTTTCCTTTTCAAAAATTATATACAAAAAAGGTTGTCTCTCTTTCTCCTGCCCAGGCATTGGAAGGAAGAACCCCCATTGCAGGTGCCGATGCAGACGTTTTGGACGGAGGGAACAGCCGAACACACAGAGGAGGTAGTTCAACCACGACGATCGGCTCGTCTTTTGGCCAGACGTTTGAACGAGGGAATAACATAATTAAGAGAGTTTGTTTTGGTGTTATCTCCCTTGGAGACGTTTCCAGAGTCCTGCCTGTCCTTCGTAACTTTTTTTGTATATAATTTTTGAAAAGGAAAATCAGTACGGCTGATGAGGTCTACTGATCAAGTAGACGAAAGCTCCCGTTTTTATGTATTTTTAATACACATTTTACATAATTGGGACTTTGATTACTTGAATATATATATATATATATATAATATATATATATATATAATATATATATATATATATATATATATAAGATAATATATTATACATATATAGTATTTGATTTGGGTTTGGGTTTACCTGTATAGCCTACTGTCAAGCGGCTACGTAATCTGGTGGGAAGGGGTTTAATTCACACTGCTTACAATGCAATAAATCTACTTCATTACATACCTCTGAGAACCACTTGGAAAAGAGCGAGTGTGAATTGATTTCCAGTATTTGTGCACACTTATACTGCTTGTTCATTCTGATGCTTAACTTCTGTGCCAGTGCCTTGCAAAGTGATGTCTTTCCTGAAATTTCAAAAATAAATTTAAAATAATTTTTTGTACGAAAACAGAGCAAATAAAAGTATGAAATACAGGTTTTCAAATAGAGTGATTGAGTGACTGACTGGTTCAACAAATTGATATTATGTCAAATCTTTGTGCACCCTTGTTTGAAAGGCCTTACCTACTTATACCTTGATCAACACTAAAGTATCAAAGTTACTGAAAACAAAATATTTTTTTAAGATACAGGCCAAAAACATATCAAATCTCTCACCAATTTATACAAACTATTAAATAAAAGTAATTACAGAACTTGCATGTTAAGGTTATTGTTGTTTTTGTATCAGTTAACTATGGCTTGTCTGATGTCTCTGTAATGAAAATGAATTCTAGCTAAGCCCAGCAAATTTACAATAGGTGAACGCCATCCTGGTGGGCATCAGCCAACCTGAAACCCTAATTAATTTAAAGGCTATTCATAAATCAAACACACCAAGGCTTCTGAACCCTTATACTATTATTCTTACAAAATAGCCATATATGACACCAAACCCATGTATGAACTACATATTATTAAATCAAGAAATGTCTCTAAATTAAAGTCTAATGCCAGCCTTGGATCTTTTTAACCCAAAAGCAGATCTTTCCCTCACAAAAGTAGCACATCTCTGCTTGCCTCACACCCTTCCCTTAAAGTAAAATACAGTATGTTTGACTTTGTCATCAGATGTTTATTCAGCTATGATTAATACCTGATGTTTATCCTCATCAACTTATTGTCAAAGATGTCTCATCAATATATCCGAGAATGCTTAGGAAAATTCTAACTATTCCTATTCCTCATACGTTGTGAAATATAAACATCAACTCTTGAAGAACTGTATCAAGTTAAGCAGCAAAGTTTGAAATAGCTTATCTATATACTTCATCTAGGTTAAATAATTCATTGGACATGGTTAAAAACTTACCAAAAACTGAGTAAGCTTCTGCAAAGTGCTTTAGAATTTTTTCTTAAAAGACATTTGTCACAAACTACCTCATTTCACATCAACTGGGTTTGAAACACCGATCTCTCATATATATAAAAATGTGCCTCTAATATAATGCACGTAAATTCATGCCTTTTCAATGATCATGGAAAGAAAATAGAAATGCTAAGGAAATCAGTAAAAGAAATGGTCAGTAATAAAATAATGGCTGGATCTTAAATGTAAATTGCAGAGGATGGTAGAAAATGTAATAAAGACAGAGAAAAAAGTAGATATAAAAATAAAACTTTTTGCCATAGGGATAATGGTGAAGCTTCAGAGGAGGGTAGTAGTGCAAATATCTGACAATACAGCATGCAATAAAAAAATATATATATTTTTCATAATAAAATTTATTATTTGGATACTTACCTACTGTTAAATTTAGCTATATCTCCCCGCCGATTAGGCGAGTTGGCATTCAAACAAAAAAAATCGAATGGCTGCCCGGATGACTGTCTAGTTTACCTGTTCTCCACCAGGTGTTTCGAATGTTTTAGCTCATCAGAATTCTCCTTGACAGCCCACTAAGTTGTGAGGAGGCTGGGTGGGTGTACTTTAACAGTAGGTAAGTATCCAAATAATAAATTTTATTATGAAAATTTATATTATTTGAGATGAATCTTACCTACTGTTAAATTTAGCTGATTCCCACATTAAGAAGAGGATGGTGGGTAGTGCAGCTAGACAAAATTCCACTCACTCAGCCATTCGAGCTAAAGGTTTCTTAAACGAAACCCAAAACATTCTCACCTGATCTGGAATCCTTGGTGGATTTTACTACCACCAGAAGTTGGATTCCATTCAGGGAGCAAGGCTCTCGTACGTATGCAGCAAAGAGTAGCCTTGCGGAGAAAACCGCTTCGATTCAGCTAGCATGAAACGCAAGCGGTATGAGGGACCCCTGTGCCTAGGTCCAAAAGCCCTATCAAATGACAGTCACTTAAAATTAATACCTTTACAATATAAAGAAAGGTATGCTCCCATACAAAATTTGTACCTTCACGCTCCCCAAAATATTAAAACCCCGGGATTTAAACAAAAGAGCCTAAAGAATTGCTCTTTTTCGGTTCAGGAAAAGACTACCCACTACTAGTAGCGGATTATGGGCTTTACTGTTTTCAAACACAATTCTGTATACTTAAGGTAGTGATCAGGCAAAAACTGAATTGTACTTTTACTGTGACACATCAATCCTATTCTGGAGCGACAAATTGACTTAACACTAAAGGAAGTTGCAACTGCTGCTTATATTATAAATGTTTAACTTCAATAAGGTAGAGGATATGGAGCTAGTTCTCATGCACTAGCCTATCCACTATGTCACAAAGGACCTTGTGTTCCTTGACAAAGTTTCTAAAAATCATAACACAAAAGGTTAACTTTGCCTCTTCCTGGCTTAACCTTCACTAATACATTCTAGTTTTCTAAAACCACAAAACAAAAGTTAACTTTGCCTTAAGTTTAACCATTGGCAAAGGCGTTACAAGTTTTCTGAAAAATCAACACAAAAGGTAACTTTTCGTCTCTTCAGGGAACCTTCACAAATACGTTCTAGGTTTTCTAAAACCACAAAACAAAAAGTTAACTTTGCCTTCAAGGTTAACCATTGGCAAAGATAGCTAGGTTTTCTAAAACCACAAAACAAAAGGTTGATTTTTGCCTCTTCCAAGCTAACCTTTGACCACATCTGTTTTTTTTTTTTAAACCACAAAACCAAAGGTTAATTTTGCCTCTTCCAGCATTTACCTTTGACAAAGATGTTCAAGATCTCTAAAAGGATGATAAAAATGTTCTAGGTTTAACCTTTAAATTTAAATGCCCAACAGGATAGAGAAGTTTCCTCTTTTTCCCCCACCCCAATGGGTTAAATTGGAATTCTTACAGGGAACTGTAAAGCATAGCCTTAACATCACCCTCAGCTCTAAGGCAGAAAGCTAAAATAGCATTCCCTTACACCAGCTTAAAGAAGGGTGCCGACAGTAAATTTACTTATTAACCACTGCTAAATAAAAGGTTTTACAGTAAATTCAGATAAAGCTTAGACCTGCATCTAAACTCCAGAGAGAGACTGATATATAGATGAAGGGGCTTCAATCTCAACACCTTACAGTGCTGGTACTCAGCAAGATCTAAAAGTACTTGATGCAATACCGAGGAAAGTACGTATGGAACGATAACTTTGGAAGTAGACAGTGAAAAGTCTTATCTCCTCTAAATAGAAAACATTGACGTCTACAAGGTTCCAGGTGCTGAAAATTCCTTCAGAATGGTACCCTCAGCAACACACAGACCACTGCTTCTGACCCCAGGCTATGGCAGTTTTAAATTTAAATTAAGGACAGATCCTATGATAACTTGAAAATCTTATTATTGGGAAGGGACATTCTAACCTCTCCAAGCAGTTAAGGAGATGCCTACGTCAATGGAACTGTATGGAATTGTGTAGTAGAGTTGATTTCTTCTCAATGAAAGAATGAGACATCTACCAAGAGCATTGGAAATTCTGAAAAGTTTTGCCCTGAAGCTACAAGGGCCCTACAGGAGACTAAGCAATTCTTGAACATGAAATTGCTCAATAAATTCAGAGTAGATACAAGGGGCAGGCCTATGAGTCTGAATTAGGCAAAATTTAAGGAAACATCCACTGCTCAAGCCTGAGGGCCAACAAGTAGTAATAATCATTCGGCTGTCCCTGTTCATCTACATGCTAGGAAGCTATATGAGAGTTCCTTAAATCCACAACAAGTGCCAAACCTACGGATGTCAGGGCCCTTGTCAGCAGTTGTTCTTCCTGAATCCCCAATTGCTAAAACACTGTCCTTCCACAGAATGGATGATCAAACCAATATGTTGTTTCATTTCACTCAAAGCAGCAAACTTCTCACAAAGACTTTGTTTCTGACCGGGAATAAACCTGCTAAGCATCCTGATTTCTTTCCACTGCCCTGACATCTAAAAGTTTTACCAGGTGTAGTTGACCATTCTATGTTGCATGAAAGGTTAATGAGACTAATTAAACTCTGTGTTGCATGACAGAGGGAAAAGACCAAAACTTGGACTTAGGTTTAAGAACCAAATGGACGATTCCTGGTTAAAGTGTCCCTCCTACAGTCCTGGAGCCAAAGTTGGTTCTGAATTACTTACAAATTTAATGAAAGTTATTTGTAAGTCGTAATTCTTACGCTGAAACCGTACATTAATTGAGCATGATTATCTGAAAATAACCCGTAAGGCCATGTTTCTAATGAGGGAAAGCCCTTACCATATAGGAAGTTTCTTTCCGGTCTAAAATCTTCAAGCAGCACATGCCTATTCATCTTGACTGACAAGCATGCATAATCAAATATCATCACCACATCACTAGATAAGAATGGAGATATAAAGAATTAACAATATAGTGCATAGAAATTGGGCCAGAAGAAGCAACAGGTCCTTGGCCTTTGGAATACTGTTGACAGAGTGGGCTAACTTGAATAACTGATTCAGTAGTAGTGTCTTGCTCCTATAGTCGACACCATCTACCAATGGGCAACAAGTCCCTGACATAACTTATAGAGGGCAGCACACTAACCCAAACAAAGTGCACAGAACAGCAATACCTTCTAGTAATAACCTCTTGAAGGAACTTGCATGACTGTAGATGTCTGGTAAGTGGAATGAATACATTCTGCATGTGAACTACAAGTCTGACCATTCTTTGGAAAGGAACTAAAACCATGCTAGAAAACCAACAAGTATATGGGCAGACACTGTTATTCAGTCTCCAAATGTCCAAGAATACAGTGGTACCTCGAGATACGAAAGCTGACACGAAAATTTTTACTGCTCTACATACGAAAAGTTTTCAAGAAACGAAAGGTTTCTGAAAATCCAAGATTAGCCCGATAACAATTTTGAAACTTGCGCCGCGCGCCGCCATCTTAGTTCTAGTAGACTCGCCACCATCTTCCTGCTCTCCCATTGGCTCCTGATGCTAGCCAAGCCATGAGATCCTTCTCTCCCATTGGACAGCATCCCTCCCATCATGCATCTTACGTGGTGGCGTCCCTTCGCTCGGCCACTTCGCACCCGAAGTTTTATCCTACGCATGCGGCATTCGTTCGGTCCAACGATTTCGTTTAGTATCGTAAATTCGTTAGTGATTTCGTTGTGCTACTTTATCGTGTTGTGAGAACCTAATTAGTATACGTACTACATACGTAACTTAATTACGTACAGTACATATTAGTCATGGGTCCCAAGAAAGTTGCTGAAGTTCACAGAAAGAAGAGAATGCTTTCTATGGAAACCAAAATGGAGATAATAAAAAAGTATGAAGCTGGCTTGCGGTTGAGTGTGATCGCTAAGGAATACGGCGCCGAAATCTGTCAACGATAGGCACCATCCTTAAGCAGAACGAAGCCATCAAAGCAGCTACACCTTCCAAGGGCGTGACTATTTTGTCCAACAAGAGGAGCCATGTGCATAATGAAATGGAAAGGCTGCTTCTTGTATGGATCGAGGACAAAGAAATCGATGGCGATACGATAACCGAGACGGCAATCTGCCAGAAGGCCAGCGCTATTTTCGGCGATTTGATTGCCTAAGCCGAAGACGACGGCGGAGAGGGGACATCAACGGCAACCCCAGAGTTCAAGGCTTCTCATGGGTGGTTAGAAAAATTCCGTAAACGGACTGGCATCCATTCGGTGGTGAAGAAATTGAAATTACATAAACTATAAAAAAGTAAAAAGAAATGTAAAAATCAAAAAAGACAAAATAATTTTATTTTAAGTTTTTGTAAAGTTAAGTGTTACAGTTTTGTTAATGTGTGTAAAGTTTAGTTTGTTTTTTTGACATTTTTTTATGTTTCGTAAAGTTAAGTGTACGTATCTGCCGTTTGTCCTCCTCCTCCTCTGCCGCCACTTTCGGAGATAGCCTCACTCGAAAACTAAGCTTCCACATTTTACGTTACAGTAATAATATTTCTTGTACACTAATATACACTTTATTTACAGGTTTTGCATTTTTATTATTAAGTTACGTATTGAATGGTCCAAATTGTTGTAGTATTTCATTGTTTATAGGTCAATTTAGCTTTATTTATGAAATTTACTGGGTGTTTTTGGAGGGCTTGGAACAGATTAGCCATTTTACATGTAAAATGTGTTCCAAGATACGAAAAACTCGTGATACGAAAGGCGCCTCGGAATGGATTAATTTCGTATCTCGAGGTACTACTGTATCTCCAATTACTTATGGGTGTCTTCCTAAAGAATTACCCTTGGACCATCATTCCCTCTATATACCCTTGGACCATCATTCCCTCTATATACAATCTCCTACTAAAAGAGACATGAAATATCTCTGCTGAACATTAGGGAAGCTATAAGAGGGAGATTAAACCAATGGAGGACAACCAAAAAGAATCACAACTGCCCTTCACCGTCTCCACCATATAACATACTGATCCTAAGTCTCTCCATGCATGTTAGGAGGTTGCAACTGTCCATATCCCAGAACCTGAATCTGCACTTATCCCCGAAAGGTATAAAATAAGACTACCAATAGGTAATCCTAAGCTGCGTAATCAGACAGGATATAAGTGTTCTCACTTCTTCCAAACAGAGTGAGTCTAAGCATGAGGACATTACCCTGCAGCATCAGAAATGAGTTACTTGTTTTAGTTACTTGTTTCTTCGCTAAAAACTCCCGCTGGGTTGGTATCTCCACCTCTCTAAGAAGTCGCAGAGACGAGATAACGAAAATAAAAGATAATAACTCAAGTTAGACTGAAAATCCATTAGCATGTCTGTCAGTCTTGAGTTCATTTCCCCACAGGAAAGAGAAAGAAAGCGAACCTCCTATTAAAGACAGTTAAAGGACCAATAAGCGTTGTACAGCAAAAGGCGGCCTTCGGCTCTCCGCGACTTTAAAAGACAGGACAACAAGCCAAGGAAGACACAAAGGGAGATTGTGTCCGAGGACGAGAAAAGTTTCGAAATGCTCTCATATTGGAGAAAGCGTTGGTTCTCTTCTCCACTCCAATATTTAGAGTGCGCCAAAATACGCTAAGACAATTAAGATAGGTATATTCTCTATGTGGCCTCTATCCTCAACAAAATGAGGATACAACAAGGCGTAGTGTGGCAACAAACGCCGACCGGCCCAAACGAGTTCCTCCAATTCCATTCAAACTCTTCTTCTGTCAGCGGGCGACGGAAGGAGACAGCTGTCGACAGGAGGTAAACAAAGAGCTTAAACGATTGTTCTTTCTCCGCAACCCTTGGCAACAAAAAGCGACACTTGACAATAAGAGGTGACAGCAGCTAAGTGCTGTAACGAATCCACCACGAATCAAAGAGAGCAAGACAGTTTAAGCGACTCGGGACTCAGCCAAGTTCACACTCCGCACAAGACAACTGAGTTCACACCAGTCAACAACGTCCACAGCAGGGTTCTCAGATGTATCAGACCAAATTATCGTACCAAATCTCTTCAAATTAACGTATATTGATTAATAATCGTACTTGTACGATAATTATCGTACGTCTGGGAACCCTGATCCGCAGTCCGCACGAGTCGACAGAGGGAGAGAGAACGAGGCGCCAAAAGTGGCAGGCGGTGGGAGAGGAGTTACCACAACGCTCCCTCCTCGTCCGAAAGCGATCTTACATACTTGAAAGCATTCCTATATGAAACTGTTAGAAATTTCTGAAGCTAGAATATCTAACTCGGCGAGAACTTTAGACACTACAGACAGTTAGACTTGAAAGAGAAACATTAATCGAGGCAGTAGTAAGAGATTTGCCGATTGCCAAAGAGGAAGCACGCAAAGAACAAACACAAGTATTACGAAGAAAAAGGAATATGCTAGCTTACAAGAATTTAGAATAACCAAAACATGAGAGATGAACAGTCGACCGAGTCGACATATCTAAACGTGTAAAACTCGCTACCGATACATTATCTCAATAAAATGTCTACACCTACATCACATATTATTAAGCCTATGCATGCTAACACCTCAAACTAGGTGTTGAAGACGACAGAATGCGCCTACGGAGCGAGCATTAATGCTTGCCGAAACGGTCCTTATGTGAACGCTTTAAACGAAATTCACACCATGAAAAGGGCGAAGTAGGTATTGGAGGTCACAGAATCCCATCGTCCCGAGAACCGACCTGGTTCCCTGGCAGCGGACGTTTCCAACTGTCGCAGGGCAGTCCTAGGCTCAGGCCACGTACAGACGAGGGCATCAACACCTTACTTCTAACAGGGAACGCGAAAATGAGCGCACACTGGAATGATTCAGAATGTTCCCGTCACAAACTAAGTTCAAATTGTATTAGAACTAAAATTAGGTTAATGTTCTAACTTCTCATTACGCTTTTCCTGAACCGAATGGGGAGCAGAAGACGGAGCTACAATGGAAGTCAATACTAGCCTACTAATATGCCTAGTCTAGTAGTTCCAAAATCACACCCTGTACCCCTGCCAGTACAAAGGAATGTTGATCAACTTACAATTTCACCATCCTGGTTACACCAAAACATTCCTACATAGCCTGAAATCATTGGTTTTACTTCTGGTGGAAGTATCCTAGGAAAATGAAATTACAATACAGTAAACAGGTGTAAAACAGCCAAACTTCATAGAATACCAACAATCGCCTAGCAGCAATGACAGCAAGGAGAATTCTGACAAGAGCTAAAACATTTGAAACACACCTGGTGGAGAACAGGTAAACTAGACAGTCATTCGATTGTTTTTGTTTGAATGCCGACTGCCAAATCGGCGGGGAGATATAGCTAAATTTAACAGTAGGTAAGATTAATCTCAAAAAAAAGCTGATGAAATGAGTAACATGATGTTGAAGAGGAAAGAAATCCAGTAGAAATGGGGGGAAAGGTAACTGAAATAGGACAGGAAATGGATGAAATGAAAAGTAAAGATAAAACAAAGTTGCAGGTAACAAGAGTGAAGAGAGGAGTAATAAAGGGGAAAATTAATAAGTATTACACCAATTATTTTATAGAAATTATACAAAACTGGAGACTCAATGTAGTGCTCCCCCCATTTTCACAAAGGAAAGGATTCCAGAACCTACTGTGGAAGTGCAAAATTTGCAGAAATGCAGAAATCCCCTCTAAAAATGCTTATTACTGGCTTATAACTGCTAAATCCCTTGTACCCCTTAAACTAAAACACTTATAACTCCCTATTTTAGAATTTCCACTGCTTAATTTAATAGTTCAAACAAAACTATACCTTAAATTATTATACTAAAACAATTTATAATCATTTCCAACAACAATATATCCAAAACCATCATATCAGTACTACTCTCCTACTACTGTTTTTCCAAAGTAGGCTATATACACCCCTAAAATGCCTATAACTGCCTATTTTAACAGTTCATTGCTAAACCTGACAGTTCAAACAAAAATATACCTCAAACTATCATCCCAAAACACCCTAATATCCTTTCAAAGTCATGTTGCAAAATTATGTACCAGCCTACAACTGTTACTCTTAAGTATCCCAATATCAATCAGACTCACGGTTTCTTTGGTCTACATAACTTTGCGCATTGTTCTGTGCCTACATTTTATATATACTGATATTTTCCTGTGTGGGAAGATGATTTTGAAATGATATGTACTGTACAGGTACATACTTTAGGATTGTACTATTGTATAGAGCATATCTAAAATACATGGGAAGTTTAGAATGATGGGATATGTACCTGAAAACAATATGTACTAGGTTTGTTACATCACGTTAATATTTTAGTGATTGTATTTAGAACAAAGCTATACGTACCTCAAAACAGAATACTAGGTTTGTTACGTTACATTAATATTTTCATGATTACATACAAATACATTTATGATAAAAAAAAAATTATGACAGTAAGTTCTTGGTTTACGTCGTATTATGGTTAGTCCTTGCCATCTCCCATAAATTTATTTAAAAATATTTCTACCGTCTCTCTCTCTCTCTCTCTCTCTCTCTCTCTCTCTCTCTCTCTCTCTCTCTCACACACACGCACAGTAAAACATTTATAACATATTTCACTTACAGAATCAATTAACTGCTACGTCTATAGAACGCCTCGCCTTCCCAGCAGAGTTTTAGTGATATTTAATAATAAAAGTAGCAGCCATGCCTTCTCCTAAAGCGACTGTTGTTGGGAGAGTGGGTATGTCGTAGGGAGATATTTCCGGTCTGACGGAAGCTTAGGGTAAGAGAGGCAAGTCACAAGAGTAGCTAGGCTTCGAGATGGATTTTAGGGACTTCTACAATAAGACCTATTTTCCTTCCCAATTTGCTGGCGTTGTGTTTACCACTTTTCAGGCGATGCTCGAGGCGGTCTTTGGAAGCCCCGTGATTCAGAAACAACCAGTATCGCTCTCAGTCAACTGCAGTCGGTAGTCCAGGACAGATGTCCAGCCGGCCAGCCTCCCAAACTTAGGCCTACCCACGGCGTACTGGTGGACACGAACCCCAGACCTGAACAGAGGTCAGGCCGCATTCTTCTACAACGATACACGGAGTGACTGAATATTGCATCCAGGTACGTCTAAGAGTGTAAATTTCAACCCAGCACCTTTTACTACCATACGACTCTTGCTAAATTCATTTTCAATTCTCATTTTTACCCCTTCTACATCAAAAGCCCTTTGTCCTCATCGGGCCACGTGCTCCCCTTTGTGACTTGTTAAAGACCAAGCTTTCGTGCATACCTCAGTGAACCATTCGAGTTTACTTTCCCCAATGTAGAGAATTAATCAGCCTTAATCAAAGCAAGAAGTCATTTTTTCTTTTATCTCGTTTAATCTGGGATTCTTTTCCAGATTCCATGAGTCACGTGCCGTCTCTCTGCCCGCAAGTGTGCATTACCCGAATTTATGAAAATCAGCTTGAATGACATAAGTTGGAGCCATCATTTACCTTTCCTCCAGGCCAGAACGGGCCTTTTTGTAAATAAATAGCTGTAAAGTAACGAGCTGAGTTTTCTGGCGACCTTCCCTCTAAAGAAATTAATAATAACTATCAGTTTACGGTAAGTTAAAGCAATTCCCTCTTGAAATCCCTCAATTATTTCCGTTTACGTATCTAGCCTCTCTCAAGGCCAGCTAAATACGTAAAATTGGCGACCTTGCCAGGATCGAACCTAGCTTGCTTAAAAAAAAAGCTTGTAAATCGCGTTATCCGTTGTAAAACGTAAACTGTAAATTATTTTACAAAAAGCAAATCAAGCACACTTGCAGGGAAAGAAGACACACTGACTCACGGTAAGGTATTCCATTCATTAATATGATTATTCTATAACCAATGTTAGCTTAAGGTACGTTTAAGTATTTTTTGGATGAAGTGTTTAAAAGAGCATAGGTAGAGATCTTATTATTATAACGGCCAGAGCGCCGAGCGAATTCTGTTATTTTGTAAATCGCATTGTTGTTGTAGGAGCTCACACGAACACGTGTGCAGATAGATGCCAGAAAGGACCAGATCAAACTAGGAAGTGCTTTGCCAGGAGGGTTTAATTGCTGTATTAGAAAGCCTAGCTAGTTAGGAGTGTTTTACTAATAGTTACGGCAAAAGAAGTGTACAATTCTTTTGTCTGTGATATGTTAGGGAATCCATTTTTAACTTAGTTTTCATTCCAAGTGTTGGTAACCGCTTACCTTAAATTCAGCTTAGAGCACTCTCGCGCCTGCGCGGTCTCAACCAGCCTTCGTTTTCGCTCACAGCGGCAGCCATGTTTGTAACCCATTTAAGAATTATCTAAACAATTTAAGCAAAGTAACGTAAGTCTCAAAGTTTTAACGTAAATAATATCAATCTCGGTACTAGTATCTATCGTTCTGCCAGAGAAATTAACGTAATTCGCCTTGAATAAGAAACTAAAAGTTCGTGTTGTAAATCCCTTCGCATTTACTGAGAATCAGCTGATTTGCCATCACTGCTAGCCCGCGCTGGCCAGCTCGCTCACGTGTTTCACCTCGCATCGCTCACTCACTCGCTCGCTGAGCGAAGTTTCATTTCACTTCGCACTTAACGTAACCTCATTTACAATTGTTTGCTAACATCGTTTTAAAATCCTTACCGTCATTTTTCACTTGTCCTTACGTAAAGTTAACGTAAATCTTAAAAGTAGAGTCACTTGCAAGAATTGTTAACGTAAAACGCGTCCTTGTAAATTTCATATTAAAACGCAAATCATTTCATAAGCGCAAGCCGCTAACATTAACGTAAACATCGTTCACCGCGAGCGCGTTATCATTTTTCATAAAACGTTTTCAAAAGCAATTCTTTCAGTAAACGTTAACGTAAGTAAATCATTTAACGCAAGTTGCGTCATATTAAACTAACATTAGTAGTTCAATTCAAATATAAGGGAGTTCATTCTATATATAATCACCCTATCCGAGAGAGAGAGAGAGAGAGAGAGAGAGAGAGAGAGAGAGAGAGAGAGAGAAAACCAGAACACAGTATTCACAAAGCCAAGAGTACTACATCTTACCATTAATTATAGCATGCAGAATTAACATTTAGTCTCTTGTGTCTTTCATTTACACAGCGTGATACGTACGCGCATGTGTCCATTGCAGTTTGCATGCATTTATTTATTTCATTTATCGAGTACTTCAGCGAGTGACTGAGCATTTCTAAAATTTCCATTACCTGTCGTTGCCCGAGTGGTCTTTCATTTTTCTTTATCACGAAAGACTTGCGTATACCGCAAGCACAATTCGCACAGTGTGCCACGCAAATTCATTACTTCCAGACAGGGAAGTCGTTATCAGTTTAGGACTGGCCACCACCAGTGCACGTCAGGTCTTACCATTTCACAGTGCCACTAATTCTTGACACTGTCCATCGACTGGCTGCTGAAGTACTCCCACCTTTTACTTTCTCTCCTCCACTATTACCCTCTGCCATGTGCAGTGCCATTTCACTTCAGTATATTTAAGTATACTGCATGTAGTGTCCGGGACACACCAGCACGATACCAGTGCTCAAAGGGAACGCCTCCCGAAGCGCCACAATACCAGCCCTAAGTGCTGACAAACCTACGTGTCCGTCCTTACGGAACGCCTAATTCATTAATGTCCGTGTACGAGGATCAGTGATCCTTCGGACCATTCCAGGGGAACGCCTCCCGTGAGTGCCGCAATACCAGCACTACTAGTGCTGCCCAAGGAACGCCTCCTCATAAGTGCCGTGCACCTGTATTGGACCTACAGGTAGCCCATTCCAACGTCTCCCAAGTTGGGAACGCCCGTAAGTGTGACGTACGCCGCACACTGCATTAGATTTTTTCACCTCATCAGAGGGTGCCATTCACAAGGTGCCACCGAGCACCCAGTCTTTTCAGACTTTTCATTGCCACGTCGCAGAACACATTTCCAAGTGAGTGCCACTGTCCACAGTAGGCACTCCCATTCCATTCAGTACCCTTTCCTGGCCATTGTTTTCATATTCCTCCGAGCCTCTACTGCAGCCTAAGGAAAATGTCTTCCCCTGCTTCCCGCGACTTCTTTGCCAGAGAGCTAGAGAAGCTTGGAGCCCTCATAACTCTGGGCAAGGAGGCTGGTTACACTGGACCAGCACTTGACCAGTGGATAAAGACGCAGCAGGCTGCCGCGCGCCTGCAAGAAAAGGAAGAAAGAGAAGCAGAAGAGAAAGCCAGAGAAGCAGAGAGAAAGGAAAGAGAAGAAGAGAGAAAGCATGAGCTAGCTCTCCTAGATGACGCAATCTCTCTGCTAGTTTCCAAGCCCCAGACCATGAGCTGGACTCCCGGTAAGAGGTGGTTGCGGAGGTTCTGCACCACTTGTTGTGTGCGTGGGCATGCTGTGGATTCCGACCAGTGCCCAAGTCGGTCTCTACCTTGGGAGGAGAGCTTCCAGGGTGAACTTCTCCAAGGCTACCATGTAGCCCTGCCTGATGAACAGTCTCCTACAGCCTATCAGTGGGTACAAGTCATGGCCGACACCGAAGCCCAGTCTCCCTATTTCCAGAAAGGCATTGCCTAGGGGTGCCAAAATCCAGACGGACGAAGAAATTCAGTTTGAATGGATTGACGGTAACCTCTATTCTGTTCCTTCGGTCCTTCTGAATGTAAAAATGCCTTTTCTGGACCAGGTGACCAAGGAAACCACATTGTGCCGCTGGGCGTAGTTGACCAATTTCATGATGTTTCATCGGGTGATTTTGGGCCCGAGATCTACTTAAGCCGTATCTCCCCTGGACGCAGCTCCCACTACCAGATGCACCGGATCCCTGCAGCATGCCTCATAATCAAAATGATATTGTTATGTTACAATAAAGTTTCATACATACTTACCTGGCAGATATATAGGTACATAGCTAAGACTCCGTCGTCCCCGACAGAAATTCAAATTTCGCGCCACTCGCTACAGGTAGGTCAGGTGATCTACCGGCCTGCCCTGGGCGGCAGGACTAGGAACCATCCCCGTTTTATATCATATTTTCTCTCTTCCACCTGTCTCCTGCGGGGAGGCTGGGTGGGCCTTTAATTGTATATATCTGCCAGGTAAGTATGTATGAAACTTTATTGTAACATAACAATATCATTTTCATACAATCAACTTACCTGTCAGATATATACATAGCTGATTGGCACCCTTCGGTGGAGGGTAAGAGACAGCTACTATATGGAATAGACAGGTAAACAACATATGTTGTAGGTATAAATAAAACCTTGGTTCCTACCTGATAGGTGGTAGACTTCGTGGGTGTTTGCCCAGTAGTCTGCATCACCTCAAGAAACTTTAGCGAGATATATGATCTATGGCCAAGAGTTCTTGTGGGTCTGCCGATGGGGTCTTATCCGCTTACTCGGCAGAGGCTAAAAGGACTTTGTCAATGGGTGCTGATCCACTTATATGACAATACACCTTATGAAGGAGCACACAACCAATCCCGACCACCTGATCCTAACCATATGTTAGAACTAAGGATTGTTCCGAGTTATCCCCGAACTCTTCACAACAACCGTAACTCAAAAACCACTACGCACACATACATAATTTTCTAAAAAAAATTTATACTCATCTAATTAGATATGACAGATTCTCTTACTGAACAACATAGACGGCCGCCTGTGCTAAACCAAGTCCTCCATTGTTCAAAGAGACTCCAGACCATATCTAAAAAGAAGAAAAGTATATACTTTTAAGGATTGGCTTGTCGGCTCCCGTACCCAAAATCGTATCCGCCGATACGAAAGGACCCAGAGAAAAACACTTCTCATATGTCACACGAA
This sequence comes from Macrobrachium nipponense, assembly GCF_015104395.2. Classification (NCBI taxonomy): domain Eukaryota; kingdom Metazoa; phylum Arthropoda; class Malacostraca; order Decapoda; family Palaemonidae; genus Macrobrachium; species Macrobrachium nipponense. The sequence continues at coordinate 27,998,706 of NC_061110.1, read as the reverse complement.
CGTCTTTCAAGTAATGAGATGCAAATACTGAGTTGCATCTCCAAATGTCGTATCTATGATGTTTTTAAGCGACATATTCTTATGAAACGAGAGAGACGTCGCTACTGCTCTCACTTCATGAGCTTTAACTTTCAACAGTCGCAACTGTTCGTCAGAACAGACCTTATGCGCGTCTGTAATGACGTTCCTCACAAAAGAATGCCAGAGCATTCTTGGACATCAGTCTTGTGGGGTCTTTTTACCGTGCACCAAAGACCTTGTCTAGAGCCTCCCATCTGATGCTTCTCTGAATGTAGAACTTTAGAGCTCTTACAGGGCATAGAGATCTTTCTGCTTCTCTTCCTACGAGACTCGATATGCCTTTGACTTCGAATGACTTAGGCAGGGATCGAGGGATTCTCATTCTTAGCTAAAAACAGGGTCTTAAACGAGCAAATAGCTGAGTCTCCCTTGAAACCTACTTTATCCTGCAGAGCATGTAATTCACTAACTCTCTTTGCCGTAGCTAAAGATAATAGGAATAGGCATTTTCTGGTGATGTCTCCAAACGAAGCCAGATGAGGAGGTTCGAATCTTTCAGATGAAAAGAAACTTGAGAAACCACGTCTAGGTTCCAGTTCGGAGGAGGGACGGTTCCTTCGACTTTGAAGTCTCAAAGGACCTTATGAGATCATGGAGATCTTTATTATCTGCCAGATCTAATCCTCTATTCCTGAAGACTGCCGAGAGCATACTTCTGTATCCCTTTATTGTGCATACAGCTAGATGAGATTGCTCTCTCAGGAATAGAAGGAAATCAGCAATTTCCGCTATAGAGGTAGTGGAGGAGGACAACTTCTCAGTTCTACACCACCTTCTAAAAACCTCCCACTTCGACTGATATACTTTCGTAGTGGAGGTTCTGCGTGCTCTCGCGATCGCGCTTGCAACTTCGCGAGAAAACCCTCTCGCTCTGACGAGGTCACTTCGATATAGTCGAAAGGCAGTCAGAGCGAGAGCGGGGAGGGTTTTGATGATACCTCTTGAAGTGTGGCTGTCTGAGAAGATCCATCCTTCTTGGTAGGGATCTGGGAAAAGGTCTACGATCCACTCTACCCCCTCCGTGAACCAATCTTGGGCCGGCCAAAAGGGGGCTATCAATGTCATCCTCGTCTCCTTTGACGCCACAAACTTTTTTAGTACTAGTCCCAGGATTTTGAATGGAGGAAAAGCATAGACGTCTATGGGAGACCAATCTAGCAGGAAGGCGTCTACCATAAGAGCTCTTGGGTCTTCCACGACCGAGCAAAAGACTGCCAGCCTTTTGGAGATGAATGTGGCGAAGAGATCCACATGAGGTGTCCCCACAGCGACCAGAGATCTTGACACAACCTCCTCGTGTAGGGTCCACTCTGTATGAAGGACCTGGTTCCTCCTGCTGAGTCTGTCCGCCCTCACATTCTTTACTCCCTGAACGAACCTTGTCAGAAGGGAGATGTTCCTGTGAGACGTCCAAAGCAAAAGGTCTCTCGTCAGCTCGTAAAGGAACGAGGAGTGAGTCCCTCCTTGTTTTCGAATGTAGGCAAGTGCGGTGGTGTTGTCCACGTTTACTTGCACTACTTTGTTCGACACCATAGGTTCTAGACTCTTCAAAGCCAGATGCACGGCGAAGAGCTCTTTGCAGTTTATGTGCCAAGACACCTGCGCTGGTTCCCAGGTGCCTGACACCTCCTTCGAGCCTAATGTTGCTCCCCAACCTTTCTCCGACGCGTCGGAGTACAACACTAGGTCTGGGTTCTGGGTTCTTAGAGAGATCCCTTTGTTCTCTTTCAGAGGGGGCAACCACCATTCCAGGTGCGGTCTTATCTCCACTGGAATGGGAAAGGCGTCCAAAAGTTGTCCAGTTTTCCAACTCCAAGACTTCTTGAGGAAGAATTGAAGCGGACGTAAATGAAGTCTTTCTAGCGGGAAGAACAACTGTTCGAGCGAGGAAAGGGTCCCTAGAAGGCTCTCAACCATTCCCTCTGCCGACGTCTGTTCCTTCCTTAAGAAGAGAGAGACTATCTGCAAACCTTTTGCGATTCTCTCTTGCGAAGGAAATACTCGAAAACCCCGAGAATCCATCTGAATCCCCAGATAGACTAAGTTCTGTCTGGGGGTCAGCTGCGACTTCTCGAGGTTCACGAGCAAATCCCAACGCTTTGATCAGATCTAAAGTTAACGTCAGGTCCACCAACACTGTCTCTCTGATCTGGCCCTGATGAGCCAGTCGTCCAGATACAGAGAGATATTTACTCCTTTGAGGTGAAGAAACCTCGCCACATTTTCATCGGCTTGTGAAGACCTGAGGAGCTGTGGACAGGCCGAAACACAAGGCTCTGAATTGAAAGATCCTTCCCCCCGTCATGAAACGGAGGTACTTCTTCGATGAAGGGTGGATCGGGACGTGAAAATAGGCGTCCTGGAGATCTAGAGACACCATCCAATCTCCTTGTCGCAATGACGCAAGGACTGAGGCAGAAGTCTCCATCGAGAACTTCTCCTTCCGAACAAATTTGTTCAGAGAGCTGACGTCTAGTACTGGTCTCCAGCCTCCCGAGGCCTTCGCAACCAAAAAAAGGCGATTGTAAAACCCCGGGGAGTTTTGATCCAGTACTAGTTCTATCGCTTTCTTGTCCCACATTTGTTCCACCATCGATCGAAGAGTATCCCTCAGCACAGGATCCTTGTACTTGGCTGTTAGTTCCCGTGGTATTGACGTTAGGGGAGGAGTGTTCAGGAAAGGGATACGATATCCCTTCCTTATTACAGACAACGATGACGCGTCTGCGTTTATAAAGTGTCCAGGCCTCCACAAATCCCAGGAGCCTGGCACCTACTGGTGCTTGGAGGAGAGAAGCATCACTTTCCCTTTTTAAAGGGACGAAAGGCAGACCTACCTACTCTTCCAGGAGCCTTCCTTCTTGCGGGAGGTCTGGAGGTAGGGCCACCTCGAAAGGGCTGAACCGATGTACTCGGTCCTTTCTTGTCAGGTGTAGAAGCAGGCTTCTTCTTCCTTGCTGACTGCGTCAGGTCCTGAGTCGCCTTCTCAGTTAATGAACGAGAAATGTCCTTCACCAACTGAGAAGGGAACAAAAAGTCAGACAAAGGCGAATACAGCAGCGCTGCCCTCTGAGCGTGGGAGACTGCCTTGGTTAAAAAGGCACTATATACCGTCCTCTTTTTTAGAAGACCTGCTCCAAACAAAGAGGAGATCTCAAACGAGCCATCCTGAACCGCTTTGTCTATACAAGACAAAATGCACAAAAGGACTTCTGGTTCGATTCCTTCAGAATCATGGGCTTTCTTGGACATCACCCCAAGGGACCAATCTAAGAAGTTGAAAACTTCCAATACATGAAAGAGTCCCTTGAGGAGATGGTCCAGTTCTGAAATGCCCCAAGTAATACGTGCCGAGTTCAGACCTTGTCTACGTGAAGCGTCAACTAAGGTCGAAAAGTCCGCTTCTGACGTAGACGGAAGAGCAATACCCATATTCTCTCCCGTCTGATACCAAATGCCTCTTTTACCAGCTAGTCTCGCTGGAGGCATGCAGAAGACCGTTCTGACTAACTCCTTCTTAGACTTCATCCAAGAGTCTAAGGACTGAAGAGCCCTCTTCATTGAAATGGCGGGCTTCATTCTGAGAAAAGACGAAGACTTCTTCGTCTTAGCACTAGAAAAAAGAGAGCGCGGAGAAGGAGGAGCGGCAGGAGTCAAGTCGTCTCCATACTCCTCTAGAAGCAAGGCAGTCAAAACTTTATAGTTCGACAGTCCTTCTCTTCCTTGATATTCTTCCTCCGAGTCTACTTCTAACTCGGGATCTAATTGAGTCTCCGCTGCCAACTCCGTACGTCCTTCCTCTGGAGGAGACAAACTCCTAATAGGAGAGGGGCTCAGGGAATGATATTCCTTCCTCTTCCTCGCTTTAATAGCCCTGGAAGGCGCCAAAAAGCTCAGGCTTCTCTCCATAAATGGATGACGCTTCCTGCTTGGATGACGCTTCTCGTCCGCCAAGCGTCCTGGCTGACGCCTCCCGCTTACGTGGCTGCTGACGTCCGCATGACGCCAAAATATTGGTTGGAGCCTCGCGTCTACAATCAGCTTTCAAAGACGCTTCATGCCTAAAAGACGTCTCACGTCTCTCTGGCGTTACGTGTCTTCCGTAAGCTCCCGATCTCGCTCTCGAACCCGAAGCTTCTGCGATATGTTAGAAGCTTCACGTTTGCATGACGCCTCTCGCTTAGCAGGGGAGAGAGGACGAGACTTCTTGATTGGAAGCGCAACGTCCTTCCTACGAGGCGCTAACACTCCCACCAAAGAGGCCAGTTGTTCTTGTACTGCCATGATAATCTTCCTTGAAGCTTCTCCCACGTCAACTGCATGACGCCTTTCGTCATCAATCGGGGGAGAAGTAGGAAAGGGTTCTTCTGCGTCCTCGTCGGGTGACGCTGACGCCACCTTCGCCTTCTTAATAGAAGAGGGAGCGTCATCTGAGAAACGCTCTGGGCTCGAATCAAATTCGGGTTCTTTCAAATGCCGTTTCAGAGGCCTCGATAAATCCTACTCCTTCCACCCCTCGTTTAGTGGTGAGGGAGAGGGAGAGGATGAGGAAACACTCACGAAGGACGCTTTTTCTAAAGCGCCCTTGAGCAGCCTGCCATGAAACAGAGCTTGCTGAAGGGACGTCTGACCGTTGGGGATTCCCCACGACCTCTCCTTAAGGCTTTCGACTTTCCTTCTCCTCTGGGGCATGGTGGGAGCTTGGAAGAGGTCTAGGCCTGGGAGCGTCGCAGGGACGATCAAACGCCCCCTCCACAACATGGGAGGGAAACTCACTTCACTGTAATGCTCACTTCACCTAGCCTTACCTTGTAAGTCCGCCATTTTGGACTTCATGTCTCGAATAGTAGCTTTCAGATCGGCGATTTCCGAGGCCGATTCCGAAAGTAAACCTTGTGAATTAGACACATAGGGAGAATCTAAATCATTAGGATTAGAAAAAGTATCATAAAAGGCTCAATAGGCCTTGAACTCACACCTTTCAGACGTCTCAACCCTATCCCTCTCTAACTTCTTCAAATAAGAAGTTAAAGTCTTCCATTCTTCTGCATTTAATCCCTCGCATTCATGACAAGTATTAGTAGCAGAACACTGAAACCCCCTACATTTACGACATACAGTGTGAGGATCAACCGAAGCTTTCGGTATCCTCACCCTGCAGCCTACATTCACACATTCTCACACTCACATTTGAATCGACATTACTGAGAAAATTCCAAAAAGCAAGTCCAAAAAACAGTCCACAGTAGCAAATGCCAAAAACACGATCCAGATACGTCACCAAAAAGCCGATAAACGATGATCAAAGGATGAAATCAGAATCTAAGTCAGGAGGTAATAGCAACAATGTTGATACCACCGGCGACAGAGAAAATATGATAGAAAACGGGGATGGTTCCTAGTCCTGCCGCCCAGGGCAGGCCGGTAGATCACCTGACCTACCTGTAGCGAGTGGCGCGAAATTTGAATTTCTGTCGGGGACGACGGAGTCTTAGCTATGTATATATCTGACAGGTAAGTTGATTGTATGAAACCTCAATTTTAGATTCAGAGGCTAGTGCCTCCGATGTCCCAGACATCCCTTTTATTTGTTAACCTGGCCCTGACCCAGTGTCAGAGCCAGACGTTTCTTCCGCATCATCTCAGCCTCTTACCATTTTGCTGCCTACCTCCTCCACTTTGGAAGAGGTAAGCCCACCAGTTAACCCCGGACTTGTTTCCAAGGGTGATTCCACGGAGGATTCCTTAACCTCCCTACCTCAAATCACTGCCAGAGAGGACTTTTCACCTGCGCCAGAGCACACTGCCAGCCTTGGTGACTCCACAGATTCGCAACCTGTGGGGCCATCTCGGCCTTACCGTCCAGTGCCACGGAAGAGGTTCTGGAACACGTTCTGCCGAAGAAGTGGCCGCAAGGGTCACATGTCTGCCAACTACGGAGGGCGGGGGCGCTAATCACAAATTCCTGCCATCGCAATGGCCGTTACTAATCCTTCTTCACTAGGACCCCCAGCTAAGGGCCCTATAACAGTCGCACCCCCCTCCAAAGCCATTATCAGCCAAGCCACGTCAGAGCCTACGACGACTCTGGCGCTCAAATCTCCCTGAATACGGGCAAGATCGAATCCCCCGATGGGCTAATATTGACAGACCGTCAACTGATAACCATTGAAGGCATCAATCATATTAAACTGATCCTTCCGACCATACAATTGAGAGTCACCAGACCTCGTTTCTCCAAAGTATGTACTCTTGCAGTTGCAAGCTACATTCCAGGAGGTTACGACCTCCTCCTACGGCAAGACATGAAGTCTCCCTCACCGTCAAGAAGCCTAGGGGTCCTAACCTACGTCCAATCACTCCAAAGCAAGGAGTCATCGAAATTCTACTTCCTCCAGGGAGTACGTCCACCAACAGTCTCCCCCGTTACCAAGGAGGGAGATTGACCATTCACAGTTCCGTTGCAAAACCTGCAACGTAATAGGGCACTCTACTAATTGGCCTAGGTGCCCTAGCAAACTACCAGCAGCGGACACTGCCCACTTTCCACAAGGCTTAGCCTTCCACAAGAGACAGGAGCCTCTGTCTCCCATTTCCAAGGGCACGCTGAGAGGTATTGCACCTCCAGTACCCGCCACAGGTCCAGTCGACCCTCAACTCTCTGCCAGTGCCACTTGGCAGCACTGAGCAATGCCAAGCTCCGTCCAGCCTGGACGTAGAGCCACCACAGAACTTGACTTCTGCGCCTAGCCCCGAGCTAGTGCCGGCGCCTAACCTAACCAAGGATCCTCCTACAGGAGACCCTCCAACAGGCATGAAGCTTACCGCAGCCCATGGCCAATCCAAAGTCCATGAGTCTTCTTCACCCTCACCACTGTCGCCCGAGGATGAACCTCCGGCAGACCTAACCTTCATACCTCCTCTGGAAAACCAGGAACTGCCCGACCAGGAGTCAGCCTGGAGTTTCCCTTACGACAGCTGTCGCAGCGCTGAAGTGAGGGCCCTCCCCTGCAGTAGGTTCCACCTCTACGACGGTTGCTGCAGATACCGAAGTAGGGTGCTCTCCTGAAATCCCTCAGGCTACCACTGCCTCTGCTCCTGCCGGCGTTTCTGGCCTTTCCCCAGAGTTGGTGCCTCCGTCTACTCCTAGGACTGATATAGCCAGGTCCTGGAGGAATAAGAAGAACAAGAAGAAGGGACGTAGCAAATCATTAACATACTAACAAAAGAGCCACATGCTCTCCTTGACACCTGTGCCCGAGGTACAGTGTCGCATTCAATTGCAGAGTGATCCTGGCACCTACCCAGAGAAGGTAGCCAGCCTGATCTCTGCCAGTAGCACTAACCCTCTAACCCCTAGCCATTGTAATACTAACCCTCACTTAAATATAATTACCTCATTGCATTTCCATCCTGGTAATGCACTAACCACTCATCATCCCCACGCGTCATTACCTCTCATGTATTTTAACAGTTCCGTCGCTGAACTACTGCTGTGCGTACCACACTCTGGAATGATTGCGTCTCCCTTAAACTGTATTGAGTAGGTTAGGCTAATGATTTAGTACCAGGGCATTACGTTGTTAGTAGAAAGTAGAATTTCAAGCAACCTTATCTAGGGGTAGTAGTAGCTGTCGTCACAGACAACCCTTAGTTATTACTTAGGCTAGATTACATCACTACCATTAAGTTAGTACACTTAGCAATCTTTGCCTATAAGTTAGGCTAGGCCATTGTTAGTCAGCCGTATCGCTGCTCAAAAAACTTCAAGTTAGAGTAGGAGAACTGGGTAGTCGAGGCGATCAACTTATTTAAGCCAAGACCTTCACGCCCGAAAGGGAGTGAATGCTTCTTAACAGGGGAGCTGCTACGTCTATAGAACGCCTCACTTCCCAGCAGAGTTTTAGTGATATTTAATAATAAAAGTAGCAGCCATGCCTTCTCCTAAAGCGACTGTTGTTGGGAGAGTGGGTATGTCGTAGGGAGATATTTCCGGTCTGACGGAAGCTTAGGGTAAGAGAGGCAAGTCACAAGAGTAGCTAGGCTTCGAGATGGATTTTAGGGACTTCTACAATAAGACCTATTTTCCTTCCCAATTTGCTGGCGTTGTGTTTACCACTTTTCAGGCAATGCTTGAGGCGGTCTTTGGAAGCCCCGTGATTCAGAAACAACCAGTATCGCTCTCAGTCAACTGCAGTCGGTAGTCCAGGACAGATGTCCAGCCGGCCAGCCTCCCAAAACTTAGGCTACCCACGGCGTACTGGTGGACACGAACCCAGACCTGAACAGAGGTCAGGCCGCATTCTTCTACAACGATACACGGAGTGACTGATATTGCATCCAGGTAACGTCTAAGAGTGTAAATTTCAACCCAGCACCTTTTACTACCATACGACTCTTGCTAAATTCATTTTCAATTCTCATTTTCACCCCTTCTACATCAAAAGCCCTTTGTCCTCATCGGGCCACGTGCTCCCCTTTGTGACTTGTTAAAGACCAAGCTTTCATGCATACCTCAGTGAACCATTCGAGTTTACTTTCCCCAATGTAGAAAATTAATCAGCCTTAATCAAAGCAAGAAGTCATTTTTTCTTTTATCTCGTTTAATCTGGGGATTCTTTCCAGATTCCATGAGTCACGTGCCGTCTCTCTGCCCGCAAGTGTGCATTACCCGAATTTATGAAAATCAGCTTGAATGACATAAGTTGGAGCCATCATTTACCTTTCCTCCAGGCCAGCACGGGCCTTTTTGTAAATAAATAGCTGTAAAGTAACGAGCTGAGTTTTCTGGCGACCTTCCCTCTAAAGAAATTAATAATAACTATCAGTTTACGGTAAGTTAAAGTAATTCCCTCTTGAAATCCCTCAATTATTTCCGTTTACGTATCTAGCCTCTCTCAAGGCCAGCTAAATACGTAAAATAACTTATACTTTATTGATGTAATCACCATGAAAATATTTAAATTCTGAATTTCTTACATAGGCAATTCAAATGAATTAGTATGTACTGTATTATAAACTTTTATACAAAATTAAAAATAATAATTCCATTAATAAATTAATTTCTAATAGCAACTAAATTATTTTCATAATTCTTTTGGCAAAAAGCATTGATCATCTGGTTCTCAGAATGTAAACAAACAAGACAAAAACACACTGATTATTGCAAGTTGCGGTGTTTATACATTGATATTACAGTACAGTAAATAATTTGTTTTATCATAAATGTACTAATAATCAATGAAATATATATAGTTTTGTGCTGCCAGCCATATCAGGAAAATAATGAGGAATTGTTAGATAGTACAATACTTCTGTCTGCAGATCTATCTCTCTCTCTCTTGTATGTCAGTAATGAACTGTGCAAATCCTCTTAACCCTCTTACGCCGGAGCGGTAAAATAAAAATTGTCTCCCGTATGCCGGAGGGGTTTCGGAGTGAGCGCGGAGCGGAAAAATATTTTTTTCAAAAAATCACAGCGCGCTTAGTTTTCAAGATTAAGAGTTCATTTTTGGCTCCTTTTTTGTCATTGCCTGAAGTTTAGTATGCAACCATCAGAAATGAAAAAAATTATCATCATCATATATAAATAATGCGATATATGATAGCGCAAAAACGAAATTTCATATATAATTGTATTCAAATCGCGCTGTGGGCCAAAACAAAAACGGTTAAAGGTAACAAGTTACTTTTTTTTTCGTTGTAATGTACACTAAATTTTGATCATTTTGGTATATAACCACATTGTAAAACGATAAAAGCCAAAACAACAGAGAAAGAAAATATTATCACAAAATAATGCATGAATTCGTAACGCGCGGACGTAAACAAATATTTTTTTCAAAAAATCACCCATAAATCTAAATATGTCCTAGAGACTTCCAATTTTCTTTTCAAATGAAGACAAATGATTCAATATTACTATACTGTAAGAGAATTACCTTACAATTGCAGTTTTCGACCATATCTGATGAGTTAAAGTTGACCGAATGTCAAATTTTTTATTTTTTTTATTATATATTTTTTATATGCAATTATTTCGGAAATAAAAAAAGCTACAACCTTCAAATATTTTTAGTTTTATTCTACATAAAATTGCGCACATTTTAATATATAAAACTCTATGAAATGCTAATATGAAACGGAGCAAATATTCCGAGAATGGGACTTACACATTTCGGAGATTTGTGGTGGAGAATCCGCGCGCGGAGGGAAGGAAAGATTTTCTTTAAAATTCACCATAATAAATCTAAATATTGTGCTAGAGACTTCGAATTTGTTTCAAGATGAAGATAAATGACTGAATATTACTAGACTGTAAGAGTTTTTAGCTTACAATTGCGTTTTTTCGAACCATTTCGTAGAGTCAAAGTTGACCGAACGTGGTTTTTTTCTATTTATCGTGATTTATATGCAAATATTTCAAAAATGAGAAAAGCTACAACCTTCAACTATTTTTTGTTGTATTCTACATGAAATTGCGCACATTTTCATATATAAAACTTTATGTAACGGCTAATTTAAATGGTGCCAACATTACCACAATCGCACGTATGATTTTTCGGAAGAGTTACCGCGCGGACGTAAAGAAAATGTTATTTTTTTCATAAATTCACCATAAATCGAAATATTGTGCTAGAGACTTCCAATTTGTTGCAAAATTAAGGTAAATGCTTGAATATTACTAGAATATAAGCGTTTTAGCTTACAATTGCGTTTTTCGACCATTTCGGTAGAGTCAAAGTTGACCGAAGGTTGAAATTTTGGCAATTATCGTTATTTAAATGAAAATATCTCAAAACTGAGAAAAGCTACAACCATGTGTTGTTTTTAGTTGTATTGTGCATGAAATTGCACACATTTCCATATATAAAACTTTATATAACAGCTAATTTTAAAATGGTGCAAACATTACCACAATCGCATGTATGATTTTTTCGGAAGAGTTACCGCGCGGACGTAAGGAAAAAGTTTTTTCTTAAATTCACCATAAATCGAAATATTGTGCTAGAGACTTCCAATTAGTTGCAAAATTAAGGTAAATGATTGAATATTACTAAAATATAAGTGTTTTAGCTTACAATTGCATTTTTCGACCATTTCGGTAGTCAAAGTTGACCGAAGGTTGAAATTTTGGCAATTATCGTTACTTATATGAAAATATCTCAAAACTGATAAAAGCTACAATCATGAGTATTTTATTGTTGTATTCTACATAAAAATGCGCACATTTTCATATATAATACTCCATGTAACGGCTAATTTACAATGGTACAAAAATTATGTCAAAGTGACGAAATAATTTCCGAGATGTGTCACAGATACTTTTTAGTGTGGCAAGAAAGAAATTCGCGCTTGCGCGCCTGCGTAAACGATTGTAAAACAAAACACCTACTTAACTGTGAACTCCCAGCATCCCCCAAGGTGCGTGATTCAAAAGTTTTAGGCTGGTAGGCCTATAAGTATTTTTCCGCGAATTTAAAAAAAAACTTTTGTAAGTCGACGTAAAATACGTCCAGTCGGCACACGAGAGACAAAAAATGTAGACGTAAAATACATCCAGTCGGAGTAAGAGGGTTAATGAAAATAATATCAATTACTATACCATAATCATAAAAATCACAACAAACAAATCCAGCAAGTTCATGACAGATCATGGAGGACAGACTGCCATATTTTTTGCTTTGTCTGATTTATTGTACTGTATTTCATTACAAGTTTAGTTGACTATGATTATCACACATACTACAACAGTACAAAGGAGAATATTTTATCACTGTTGATTTTTCCTCTCTAATTAGCGTAAAAAATATTTAAAATCTGAATTTCATATACATAGGCAACTCTTCATATTTTCCTCCCAGCTATAATTGTCTTTGAATTCCCGTCCCCAGCAAGTGACTGTGCTTCAGTGTATAAACACTTCAATTCTCTCTATCTCAAACAGTATACTATACAATATATATACGTATCTATATTTACATGCAGTCCCCGCTTATCGGCGGAGCTTACGTTCTCGGTGGCGTGCTGATAAGTGAAAACCGCCATTAACCGAAACCCAGTGATTTATGGCACTTATGGCGCCAATAACCGAAACTTGGCCTGTTATGGTGCCATAAATCGCTGATTTTAACCCAGATCGCCATTGACCAGGGACTGCCTGTATGTGTGTGTGTGTATATCAAGCATAAAAGACCCATTAAAACACTCTGGTTTATAGCTAAGGACTATATTTTGGTGGACTGACTCCCTCCCTTATTAAGTTAGTGACTGACAAAAGAAGTTACATTTGTAAAATATATAGGGGAGATATGCTGTTAGGTGATAACTGGGGTCACCGCTAAGCCGACGTTGGTTCTGTAAATTGTCTTAATCCAGTTGATTGTTTCCAAAACAAAGATATTGTCTATATGGTCAGAGTCCCAGACTCCATTTGAAACATTGATCCTATTATCTTGTTGCTTTATTAGTGAAGATTTTACCATCTGACATTTATATCGACAGCTGCTATGGTATAAAATTTGGGATGAGTTCCAATTCATAGTATGGTTCATGATTTTTATATGATGGCCGAACTATGTTGTCCATATCTAACTGAGTGCTTATGTAGAGTTAATCTTTCCAAGATAGATTTTCCCGTGAATCCATAGTATGACTTATCACAATCCATACAGGGGATTTCATAGACTCCTACTTCTTTAGAAACCGGTTTCTGCTGAACGTTGATTAAGGATTTCCCCAATGTGTTCGGATCAGTGAAGACGAACGGGTTAGGGTGGCCTGTTTGTGTGATCTCTCATAAATTATCCACTTGAGGGATTATGATTTTGCTTGTGAATTTTTCCTTTTCTTTGTTTTCTTTGGGTTTGTAAAAAATGCTCTTTGCTTTATGTATGGCTTTTCCTATTATGTGCTTGGGGTATTTCAACAAGGTAAGTTGATTTCTGATTGTTTCAAGTTCTTTGTTAAGAAAATCTGGGGAGCAAATTCTCAGGGCTCTAAAGACATTAGGCAAACAGAATAGTCATTCAAAATAAAAAGTAGCAGCAATTAATGCACTTAAGGGCGAAGAACTAAAATCATAATCATTTAGAAAAACCATCAAAACAATAATGAAAGATAATTTAGGGTGAAACAGAAAAATTAAATAAAACAGTTAACTGGTACAGCCTGGTGAGCAGTCATCAAGTCTGTTCAGACTGACACACCTGATATGACAATTTTCTGCCAATAAGGGAACTCTTAGACAATGTATATATACAAGGTATGCAAGATTTTTAGTGCTAAAACATACAAATATTTAGTTTTTAAATCTTGAACTGCTTGAAAACAAAAAAAGGTATAAAGGCTTTATCTCCAAATAAATGATGAAGAAGAGTAAATAAATGTAAAGTGTGTGTCTTTCCACGTAGGAGTCAAAGTAATGAATAAGAAATAATGATATTTAGCAGAATGTGAACTGACAAAAAATGCTTTTTCTCTAAACAGTAACTTATCTCTACTAATCCATTAGACAGGAAGCACCATGCCAAGGTAAAATCACAGACTTTTCCTTGTAGTATAAATTCACAAAGGTTAGTTTATTGTATGGAAACACATGGTAAATTAGTACCATGTCCAAAGAAATGAAACATTAACACTTTTTTATTGCTCTAACAGTCATAACTACCACTATAAAATTATGAAAGCCAAATGACAAAGTTATACACTGAATATGAAGAGTAAAAAATAGCATATTTCTAAAGTTTGTAATTTGTATTTTTTCTAACATACAATCGCAAAGGTCTTTACACAGGATTTAGCTTGCGGGTGTGAGCTGGAACAGCCATTTAAGTCTCAGACAAGGTCATTAACTATTGATGGTAGGGGAGGGGGGGAAGCCCAGACCACTCATTGGTCTGCACTCCACTTTACCTTTCGGCCCAGATATCAGAATAAGGGGTGGGCTGTAAATGTAAAGACTTTCCTACCTCTTCTAGTGGAGGAGACAGATAAAATCACTGCCTCCCAGAGTAAGCCTCTTCAGGGCTACAGTCTCCTTGGGTACATGAAAATCTGATGAAAAATTGATCCCAACCAATGACTGAACCAAAGATTGATCCATGGGACTGGTTGGAATGCTGCTCTGGCAGTCAACTCCAGCACTGTTGTCCCCACCACACTCCCTCTGCATGTTGTTCTAGCGACAGACCGAAACACGGACGAGTCAGGTCCAGGTCAACCTAATTGATGGAAATGATTTCTCTCAGAGCACAATATTTTCTCTGGTGGGCTATAAGCAGAGAAAGTGCCTCCATCAACTGATGGACTAGGGAGACTTCTTTTACTCGAGAAGCATTGAGCATGAAATGATAATGTCTCTTCCTTGAGATCATTGAAATGACACATCATTCCAATGATCTCCACAATAGGCCTCTGCAACTCCGCTAGGAGAAAAACACTCACCAGAGCCCCTGTTGATCTCTTAATCATTCAGTGTACGTCCTGTTCCACTTGAGGACCAGGCCAGAAAAGTAAGCTTCAGAGCAAAGAGCAGGACAGGAGCAAGACCTTCCCAATCCCAGGCCCTGAACTTGTCCAGCTCCTATTACCTGGAAAAACTTCCAAGGAGGAGGGAGCAATTGAGAGATCGCAAGCACCATTGCCCCGCCAGCTGAAGATCAAAGTCCTGGCAAGTAAGAGAGGACTTGGGCAGTCCTCAGCCTGAGCTGATAACACCCACCTGTGTCAATAAGAGCAGTTCCGCTCACACAAATGTGAGCAGAGGCTGTCCTGCGAGAAAGCTACAACCTACTTAAAAGGCAAGGCTCCTACAAGAGAAGATCAGATTTGCATGCTCTCTGCTCACTTTTTCATGCTGGCCTGTGCTGGTCACTGGGACCAGGTCCATAAGGGACCCTTGCCGACCCTGGTAGATGGCCTACTAGGGTTGGTATTGGTGGCCCGGGGCAGGCAGGCCACCAGGGTCCAAAGCAGAGGCAGACTGGCCAGGTTGCCAGCTTGCCAGATGTCAAGTGGGTCCTTTACACATGGGTCCCTTCACATATAAGACCACAGAAAATTTCACCACTGAACATTGTCTTCTGTGTTTCCACTTATGCATTTTCAAATATTTTATGTATTTGTCATGTAAACTCTATTATAGTATTTTGGCTGAGGGTTGGAGTGGGGCCGCATTTTGTCACTTGGCAAACAATTTTTAGACCCAGTCTGCCACTGGTTTGAAGAACATTGGATAGTAGTACATCCATGCAGTCGGCAACGAGAGCATGGTACCGCTAGGAGGAGACCAGGGCTGATACTGAAAACCCAGGTAAGAGGCCTACTGGGGCTGGTACTGGTACATCAGGGATTCAGAAAATCTGGGTAGCGATTGCACCTGTGCACTCGGCAACAAGAACAGACGTACCATGGTACCACCAGCGAGAGACCAGGCCATGTACCGGTAGCCTGGGGAAGTGGGCTACCAGATCCAGTATCAGTGGCCTGGGTATGCAGGCTACAAGGGCCAGTTCCAGTATACTAAAGTTCTGGAGAACCCCAGGTAGCAGTTGCACTTGTGCGCTAGGCAACAGGAGCAGCAGTAGCCACACTAGTGAGAGATCATTATTATTAATCAAAAGATAAACCCTATCATATGGAACATGCCCACAGGGACCACTGACTTGAAATTTCAAGCTTCCAAAGAATATGGTGTTTGTTTGAAAGAAGTAACAAACGATAAAGGGAAATACAGAAAGAGATCAGTTATTAAAAAAACAGATAAATTAACAAATCAATACATAAACAAGTAAAAATGGACATAAAATATTAAAATACAACTTTAATTGTATCAGGGTAGGACTAATGCATTGCATCTTCAATTGAATACTTCTGGAGTTACAACTGCATGACATCTTTAGGAAGGCTATTCCACATTTCATCAGTATGAGGGATAGAAGACCTCTGAAACTGGGAAGTTTGACAGTGAGGCACATTTACTGCATATTGGTGGTGCTGTTCAGTGAGTCTGATTATTCTTGGCAGGAAAACAGGATCAGAGATCAATTGTGAATGTGAAAGATCTGTTAACCCTTAATGGATGGATTAATCCTTGAGAGTATTAATAACAGGTTTGGGGTGGTGGATGGATTGATCCTGTAGATAAACAATATTAAGGGCCATCGATCTGGAAAGAATCGGGCGGGAAAGAGGTGCCAATAATTCTATAGCCCATAAATTCAATAATGGCAACTTTTACACTGGCTAAAACCACGGCTCAGGCATCTAGGACTTCAGTTCAGCTTGTAACTTCAAGGGGAATGTATTACGTCTCTGTCTCAAATGACGTCTTTTCGTAAATTTGCTTGTAAATATACCAAGGGTTTGCTGTTGGTTTTTGTTCTTGTCTTTTACAATAGTATGTCGGATGTTAATGTAATTTTACAAAGAAAAGTGCAAAGAAATATTAGAAAAAACATGTAAAAGTAAAAAAGTTACTGAATCTTCGTTCTCGGTAAATTTACGTTAATATTTTTCAACAAATATGCTAAGAATTTGTTAGTGATTTTATTTCTTATGTTTGATATTGTGTGAGCAGTAATTATAATTCTACAAAATAAAATAAAATTACTTACTAGAAAAAACATGTATAAGTTGGTAAAATTTACAACTGTCTTGTAAAAGAGGCCCCACAATTGTTTGTAAATAGTAATTTTCAACTTCTCGTGGAAGGTAGGGAAATTTTTTTAAGAATTTTTTTTTTTTTCACCATGTACATTTGCATATATTCCTCTTTCCATTGACATTTTTTTTGTAAATTGGCCGACCTCAAAGTTTACCCGGGCCTGAGGAGATGCATATCGACATAGTATTTACCAGTGCAGCAAGGGTTAAAATATTACTTAAGAAAAACTGATAAAAAAAGAGACAATCCATCAATGGTTCAAGTCATAACTGCTAATACTGTAAGTATTAGGAAACAAAAATCTACCTCCACAAACTACTTGAAAAGCTAAGTCTCTGGCAGAAGAAGACATCCACACCAGAGAACAGTATTCTAGTAAAGGAAGCACAAATAACTTAAACAGGCTGGACTGATTTTATCACTATTATAAATATATGAGGTCTTACATACAATACCTAACTTTGTGAGGCATTTGCTGAAACTTTCATTAGATGTTTCTCAAAAATAAGATGGGAGTCAAAAGTTACAACTAGAATAGTTAAAGTTTCACACTCATTCAGCCGAGTCCCATCCACCTGAAGGGGAGGATTGGATGGAAAATCTGTATGAGATCTACTAACCAATAATGATTTAATTTTACTGAGTTCAGCCTCATACCCCACCGACTACAATATTCATTGATCTGGTCCATGTTCCCGATGAGGCTGAGGGCCATTTCATTTTTTATAATTGGAGACTTGACTTTACTCACAAATGTTGCATCATTGGCATACTGAACAATGTTTTCTAGGCCAACAAACATATCACATGTATATAATAAAAATAACAGTTGACCGAGAACACTACCCTGTGAAGTCCAGACACAATAGGTCTGGGTTCACTAATGATCCCTTCAACAGCATCTTACTGCTGTCTGTCTACCTGTAAGTAAATCTTGAAGTAATCATAAATCATATCCACCCACTCCAAGATTCTGAAGTTTATAAATGAGTCCCTTGTGATTTACTAAATTGAAAGCAGCATTGCAGGTACCTAACTGCTTCCTATATGCATATTACCATCAGCTATCAATCCTTTAGAGAGAGACGAATAAAAATTGGCCTGTATTTACTGCAGTCTGCAGATATGCCACCCTTTGGAACAGGCACTGTATTATTAAGCTAGTGCTTATCTGCAAAGATACTATGTTGACATAAAAATCTCAAAGAGAGAGCTAGCTGCTGGAAGCTCTACAAAACTTCCTGCAGGAGACCAAGGCAACCATTTTCTTTTGCTTGCTAGCTTTGGAAGAAGTAGGGGAGGAGGTGGCAGCATTCACTGACTAAGACGAAAATGAAGAAGACAATGATGACTTACTTCTTCTCTTCTTGGTTTTGCCGAGTGCACTTTTAACAACAACATATATAGGAGACCATCACCAAAAATGGTGTATATGGCAGTATCAGGGAGCACAATCCCGATGCTGCATGAGAGGTTACCAAGGAACTAGCAGTCCCACAGTTAGCAGACACCACAGCCAAAATTATACCCTTGAAGTAACCATGAAGTTCAAAAGACACTCGGCTATCCCAAGAGGCCTTAGAAGCCCACAACTCTCTTAAGACCCTCAGCCTCCACAACACTTGAAAAATGAAGTTGGGTTAGATTGTTTTATTACAATTATGTCACACTGTGACATATGATAAATCAGGACCAACCTCAAAGTAGAGAGACACTGAAGACAGTTTGTTCTTCCTTGGACAGTGCCTAACCTAGTGGTTTCCATTTCAAAATTGCTGAAGTGATTGAGGGGTTTGTATATAAAAAGCAAACAGCAGAGATGTCTTCACACGACAGTGGTCAAAAGGGAAGTGGAGTGGAGACCAACGAGAGGATGGGGCTTTCCCCCTCCCGTCAGTGGTTAGCAACCTTGGCTGAAAGTTAAACGGCTGTTCTTGCTGCGTCAGCAAGCTAAATCCTATGTAAAGACCAAAGGTTTGTAGTATTTGTGTAGGCACAATTAAATGCTAAACAGTACTTTACCTGTTCCAGGAGGACCATGCAAAAGGACAACTTTGTTCCATGTTATGACGCTGCTTTTTAAGCCTTTCTTTGAAAAAAAGGAAGTGATTGTTTCGGACAAATCTTAACAACTGAAAAATTACATTAGGATAAAATCTTGAAAATAAAAAAACCTAAAATCTGTTAAAGTAATAATAAAGTAATAACCTGAATGAGCCTATGAGGATAATACTGTTTGTTCATACATTACTTTTTTTTATTCAGATAATTACTTATTTAACAATCATTACATAAGCTAGGTCAAACTAAAATACGATACTATTCAATGACAAGACCTTTCTGAGTGGAAGTTTTGATGCAATATAACAGCAACACACAGTATACATATTGTTATCATTTTTTTTACCATGAGAAATGAAAATTGGTTAATAACTATCACTGTCATTCTTTGCAGAAAGAGCTTACTATAAAACTATCTATCATAGTAATCCTATCTGTGAAAACTGAGTATTAAAATTCTGTCAGAGCCAGATTATTTCCTGGTTTCCCTTACTGTTTTGTGCATTATTATTCCGAGAACACATTTTCCAGCTACGTAAAAAATGACATTTTTATAATAAAATAAGATTTTATGTATACTTACTAAGTAGTTACATAGCTATAGTTTCTATCCGTCGGCAACTAAAATTTTTGAAATTCGCACTAGTTTGTTTTGCCTTAGAGTAAAAATCAGCTGTTTATGCCCTTCTATCCATGAGAAGGGCAGGAGGGCTCTGATAATGTAACTACTTGGGAAGTACAGTGTTGCATCTGAGCTCAAACAAAAATCCGGAAACTGACCCAAGGAATCATATGACTTTTGTAAACAAAAGTGGTTCGGTCAGTTGCCGCTAATAGGCGTTGTTCCCATGCTCATTTGGTCAGGAAAACGGTAAGTACCACAACTAAACTTAGGATTACTGAAAATTATAATGTAAGAGGCATTCTGTGACAACCTTAAAATCCTGTAAGATTTTTAATGGTAGGCTAACCCTTGAAGTGTCGACTGTTGTATCAATAGTTGGCTACAGTCACAACTATTGACACTACTATACAAAACATTTGTAACCTAATAATGGTAAAACCGTAGGTTATTCACGTGAATCACTAGTGATACAACTTTTGATATTGTAAACAAAACAACTAGTTACAGCAATTACCGTAGATAATTACCATAATTAGATGCTAGGATGAGAGTTTTCTCACTTTGTTAAAGAGGTAGGATCTCTATTTGTAATTCTAAAAACCAATAAAGGTCTATAAGCCCAAACATAAATATTTTCAGGAGAAAATGATAATTTGAAAAAGTTAAACATATTTTACAAAATACAGGCAGTCCCCTGGTTACGACGGGTTTGGCTTAAGACGTTCCGATGATAAGGCGCTTTTCAATTATATTCATCAGAAATTATTTCCAAGGTTACGACGCCTACAACGCTGATCTGGCAGAAGAAATATGACACCAAAATGCAAAATAATCAATATTTGAAGTTTTTTTTTTTTTATGAAAAATGCACTAAGAATGCAGTTTTCATAGTTTTCAATGCACCCAAAGTATTAAAAGTAAAGTTTTCTTAGGATTTTTGACGATGTTCCGGCTTACAATGCATCTCAAGAACAAAACCCCCATTGTAACCTGGGGACTGCCTGTATAAGCATCGTCATCTTATGCCATTTGCATTCGATATTGTTTACATTCTCAAAATCTCGGCTGATTGAGCTATCATATCTTCATTGCCATTACACTTGACTGGTAGAAGCTATGTAATTTAGATATTTAACAAAGCTGGGTATAAAAGTGGCACAGCACTTGATTGTATAAGCGTTAAGTGTGATTTTGCTAGTTTTGAACATCAATTTTTCCTCTCTGCCCTTATTTTTTCTTTTTATAGTGATGGCAAATGACGTCGGCAATCAGCCACTTCTCGATCTGGTTGCTTATGTCTGTTCTATAGGTTTACAACCGCTTCATTCGTAATTTAAAAAACCAGGGGAGAGAGAGAGAGAGAGAGAGAGAGAGAGAGAGAGAGAGAGAGAGAGAGAGAGAGAGAGAGAGAGAGAGAGAGAGAGAGAGAGAGACTGACTTTTGCTTGGGTTAGGTTGTTACACTGACACATATCCATTAGCAAAAGTCAATAATATTTGTGATTGAGAATACAAAATGATCATTTTAATAAAACCCTTGTTTTACTGTATCTAATCATATTGCATGTATTATTATTATAATATTATCGAATTATAATACGAACAGAGTGATCTGCCATCTGCATTCTGGTTTTGTTTAAGTTCTTAAAATATCAGCCAATTTCATTTTACCGACACGACCACTGTCTTTAGACATTGAATGGAACTTAATTTATGAAAGAAAGCTGGGTTTAAGAATTGCAGCTACTCTACTTATAAACATAGTATATATAAAAAAGTGCTACAAGTGTGTTTCTTTCTTTTTTTTTTTTTTTTTGCCTGCCAAAACATTTTGCAGTCTGCTCATTATTCGTAATTCCCAGATGTGCTTGACTTTCGAAAGTTATGATCTCATAATTCGTAGTTCCCAGTCGTGCTGAACTTCGAGCCTTAATGTTTACTAAAAGGGGCAATATTTTCTTGGTAGTATTTTATAATCAAATTACGTAAAGGGTTTTGCAATATTGATAGCTCTCCAGTTATCCTTAATATCAGGATTCTTTCCAATTTCAAAGGAACACATTTATGAGGATCTACTTCCAATGGGTATTACTCCGCCGATAATGATGTCACATTATAAGGCACAAAGTGCCTATGAAAAGTTCCCCTATTTTACAAGGATATTTTATGAGAAAAAATTTAATATCATAACACGGAATGAAAGATATTTTAGTTATTTTGTATACAGTATTCCAGTAGACTCTGTATGATGGTTTGTTTACGCCTGTTTACTGCCACTAGTTAACAACTTAACTTAGGGAATTTTCCTAAAGTTTATGATAACAGACATAATTTGGCTTATTTTTAATATTTTATTAATTTCCTGTAAGAATTAGACTTGATTTTCAGTGTTTTATTACTGGCAACAATAATTATGCTTACTCCTTACAGTATATGTTACGTACCTAGCCTAGACTAAGGCGCTCAGTCAACCATCGAATTAATGGCTGAATTAGGCGTACATAGGGCAGTTATTTTACTTCAGTATATATTTAAGAATGAACAAAGTGTGTTAAATGGTATGTTATTTAAAACTGAACTTATTTAATTGCAATTTATGTGTGTAAATGTTTTGTATAAAAAGGCAAGGTTAGGGTAATAACTGGTGGTCAAGAATGGATTAATCCATTTTCAGTTATTCCTTATGGGAAAAATTCATCCAGATCTTCACTAGCAACTGACAGAAAAAAAAAAAAAAAAGTTTGTTTTTGGTCTTCCAATGATGCATTACCTTTACTATGCTTTTTCAAAACACTAGGAGCACACACACAAACAGTGTGCATATATGTTAATATTAATTGGTTAAAGACACTCAAATTAATTAGCAGTACTTATCTTTTCCTGAGAGAGAGAGAGAGAGAGAGAGAGAGAGAGAGAGAGAGAGAGAGAGAGAGAGAGAGAAAATTTCTTGATATATCTGACAAGTTCACCCTATCCCCCCTTTCTCCAAGTCTTTCAGCAAAATATCAGGATTGATATGTATGTATTCATTTAAAATTGTTCATAATATATTGATTTAAAAACTAAAATCTTATTAATTCACTATTAGTATTTTCTTTAATGAAATGATATTATTGATGTTTACATTAATATTTGAAAATTAGTAAATATGTAATTTATCTATCAAACAAAAATCATCCAACTTAGTATGAGAGAGAGAGAGAGAGAGAGAGAGAGAGAGAGAGAGAGAGAGAGAGAGAGAGAGAGAGAGAGAGAGAGAGAGAGAGAGAGAGAGAGAAATAATTTAAATATTATTTTTATGACTTAATATAATTACATAAATCTTATTAAATGCAATACAGTGTTCCCCCCCGTATTCGCGGGGGATGTGTACCAGGGACCCCTGCAAATAGCGCAAACCCGCGAATAGTTAGAACTCCCCTCTAAAAATGCCCATATCTGCTTATCTTTAAAGTATCATCCTATATCAAAGATACCATTGAATTGGTATTATTAATATCATTCCAAAGTCATCTTAAACATTTTACCGTTAGAAATATATAAACAGCCAATAACAGAGAGAGAGAGAGAGAGAGAGAGAGAGAGAGAGAGAGAGAGAGAGAGAGAGAGAGAGAGAGAGAGAGAGAGAGAAAATAACTCCTTACGATATCAATAGACTGAAAGGAACTTCTATAGGCAAGACTTATTTCCCCTCCCATAAATACATATATCTATTCCAGAGAAGGGAGAAAGAGAGGACTGAACAATTATGTTTGTCTGTATATCAATTCTTTTGCTGAGAGAGAGAGAGAGAGAGAGAGAGAGAGGAGAAGAGAGAGAGATGAGAGAGAGAGACGAGAGAGAGAGAGAGAGAGAGAGAGACCAAATGTAAACCTTATGTAACATCCTACATCAAATTTACCTTAAATTATTATCATATTAATGTATTAATCTTAGAGACTGTATCAATATAATTTCAAAGTAATCCTAACCATTAATACCCTTAAAGGTATATACTGTACGTACGTACATACATACGTACTTCTAACACTTGCAGCAGAGAGAGAGAGAGAGAGAGAGAGAGAGAGAGAGAGAGAGAGAGAGAGAGAGAGAGAGAGAGAGAGAGAGAGAGTTGTCCTTACAGTATTTAAAAGAGTGAAATGGAAAGATTATTGTATTTAAAATACTCACATATGAATTTTGTAATTACATTTATAGTACAGGCAGTCCCCGGGTTACAACGGGGTTTCCGTTCTTGAGACGTGTTGTAACCCGAAAATCGTCGTAAGCCGAACATCATAAAAAATACTAAGAAAATTACCTTACTTTAATGCTTTTTGAGTGCATTCAAAACTCAAGGTAAAGTAAACAGCATTCTTATTGCATTTTGCATCAAAAAAAGCATCAAATATTGATTATTTTGCATTTTTGGTGTCATATTTCTTCTGCCAGATGAGCATTGTAAGCGTCGTAACCCTGGAAATAATTTCTGATGAATATAATTTAAAAGCGCCTTAACCTCGGAACATCGTAAGCCGAACCCGTCGTAACCCGGGGACTGCCTGTATTATTATTACACATATAGTATATTATTATTGGAAAATATTAATAATAAACTTATTACATGCATGTACCATAAAAAGATATCTCCTCAGAAGGAGGGAGAGAGGAGAGAGAGAGAGAGAGAGAGAGAGAGAGAGAGAGAGAGAGAGAGAAGAGAGAGAGAGAGAGAGAGAGAGAGAGAGAGAGAGAGAATTGCATAAAAACCATTAACTTCATTGACCATTGTATGGCACTGTTACTTGACAAATTTGACAGCTTCCAAGCTCCAAGCGTCACTGGAGTTATGAGAAGGTAGGGAAATTGATACAGAAAAAGACGAAGGGAAGAATTTTCATTTGAATGTAGTATAATATTATTATTATTATTATTTGAAAATAACCAGCCGAGAAGAGTCTACTTGAGACTCAGAGGTCTGGAAAAACTAACACCTATTAATAATAATAATATTTGAAAATATTAATAAACACATGCATCTACCATAAAAAATTCTCTTATCACAGTAAGAGAGAGGATTATCCTTATGTAAGTGAAATGGAATGGAAAGGTAATTTTTATCTCTTTAAAATACTACCACATACGATTTGTAATTACAGTTTTATTATATTATTAACAACAGAAAATATCAATAAACATTTTACTACTAGTACCATAAAAATTCTTCATCTCAGTAAAGAGAGAGAGTGTGTGTGTTATCTCTCTGTTCTCTCAAAAAATACTTATATCGCTTTCAGCGAACAGAGGGAGTGAGTTACCACTATGACATACATATCCTGTGTGGCAGAGAGAGAGAGAGAGAGAGAGAGAGAGAGAGAGAGAGAGAGAGAGAGAGAGAGAGAGAGAGAGAGAGAAGAGAGAGTTATCCTTAATTAAAAGAGTGAAATGGATAGATTATTGTATTTCTTTAAAATACTATCACATGAATTTTGTAATTACAGTTATATTATTATTATTATTTTACAGTATTAAAAACAAATAGCACATGTACTATAAAAATTCTCGAGTCTCAGTAAATGAGAGAGAGAGAGAGAGAGAGAGAGAGCAGAGAGAGAGAGAGAGAGAGAGAGAGAGAAGAGGACCAAATGTAAACCTTATGTAACATCCTAGAGAAATTGCATGAACACTTGGTGGCAACAACACAACAGCTCCTCCCCCTCCGTCCCATTACTTGATACGTTTGACAGTTTTAGTACCTGGAGTTTGAGAGAGAAGACTGGGATTTCCTTCATTCTTACATAATTTTTCAAATTAATAAACTAAAATCTTACTAATTCACTTTAGTATTTTCTTTAATGAATAGATGTTATTGCTGTATACATTAATATATTTGAAAATATGAAATCAATTATTTATCATACAAAAAACCATACATGTCTGTAGGAGAGAGAGAGAGAGAGAGAGAGAGAGAGAGAGAGAGAGAGAGAGAGAGAGAGAGAGAGAGAGAGAGGAGAAATGTGATATCATTTAATCTTATTAAACTTACTAATACAATATTAATCAGTACTATTAATATTTGAAAATTAGTACATCATTTTTGTACCATAAAAATGCAGTCATGAAAATAACATCAAAAGACACTAATTGGTGATGATTTTTGCTGGTAAATCCCGGGAATAAGTGAATCCCCCGCAAATAGAGGGGTATATATGGTCCAGAGAGAAATCTGAGAATCAGTGAGTCCGCGAATCCAGAGAATGCGAATACAGGTGGAACACTGTACAGTATTGATCAATATTAATAGGTATCTGAAAAGTAGTCAATCATTTTTGTATCATAAAAATAGCATCAAAATACACTAATCAGTGAATATTTTTCAACGGAAAAGTCAGTGAACTGTTGCACTTTTTACTGTGAATAAATTATAGACAGGCGCCACAGAAAAAACTCGAGAATTGGGGAGTCCATAAATACGTGGAGATTACTGTACAGTGAGGCCCCCGTATTTGCGTTCTCCAGATTCGTGGATTTCTCTCTGGACCATATCTACCCATTATTTGGGGGGAAATTCGTGGTATTTTTCTAGGACCATATCTAACCATTATTCGGGGGGAAATTCGTGGTATTTTTCTAGGACCATACCTACCCATTATTCAGGGGGAAATTCATGGTATTTTTCTAGGACCATATGTACCCATTATTCGGGGGAAATTCGCAGTATTTTTCTATGAGAAATATCCAGAAATTCCTGGTTTTTTAAAATCAATTTCATCATAAAATGCACTTTTTAATGATAAAAATATGAAAACCAGGTATAAAAATTTCTAGTGGGTTTTTCTTGAGTTTTACCTACCAAAATAGGCCTTTTTCAGTGTTTTTATAAGGGTTCCAACTATTCACAGGGGTCTGGTATGCATCTCCCCCGTGAATACAGTGGGACCACTATACACGGTTTCCTTCCTCCTTCCCATAAACTTTGCCCAATGTGCAGGCGACCAAGAACAATGCTCAGCACACATCAATTCAGGATTACAATCAAGCCCCCCGGCAAGCAAACTAGTGCAGAGGACATAAGGGTCTACATCAACAGGTGAATGGAAGCAGGTACAACCCTTGTTACCAACACAAAGGCACACACTGCGTAGCAGCCTTCCACTTAGATGATTAGTGGGTTTGAGACAGTAATCAAAGAAATATCAAACACGTAAGTAGTCAAACTCAACAACAAAAGAAACAAGAAAGCTCCCACTGGGAAAATAGAAGCAAAATAGCAATCAGGGTAGAGTTAGCAATCAGGGTAGAGTTGAGAAACACGTCTGCATAGCACATCATCCGGAAGCAAATCGGAATATAACATGTAGGAACAATTAGGGTTTTGGATTATGAAATACTATAGCAAACAATACAATTAACATTTCAGACAATAACAAAGAAGGAAAGCAAATGGCAGTTGTGCTGAAAGCAAAGGGAGGGGTTTTCCCCCTACCACTGGTAGTTAACAACCTTGTTTGAAAGTTAAACAGCCATGTCAGTTCATGTTTGCAAGCCAAATCTTATATAAAGACTGAAGGTTTGTATTTGTGTAGGCTAAGTTTCTCATATCTACCTGTTCTTTAATTGGCTCATCATATACTAGATTCTCCCACAGGTCTTCAAATTCAAGCGCGGGCAACATCCAATGGGTAGCAGCAGGAATCTCTTCCTCACTTTCTTCCAGTTCCTCAATACCAGGACCACAGTGTTCTAGCTTATATACATAATAATCTATTTCCACTGAAGATGTCTCCACATGCTGAAAGAAAAATGATATTGTTATGATACAATAAAGTTTGTTCATACTTACCTGGCAGATATATATATAGCTGTATTCTCCGAAGCCCGACAGAATTTCAAAACTCCCGGCACACACAGTGGTCGGCCAGGTGGTTAGTACCCATTCCCGCCGCTGGGAGGCGGGTGTCAGGAACCATTCCCATCTTCTATTCAGATTTTCTAATGCCACTGTCCACCCCGAGGGGAGGTTGGGCGGGTACTGATTATATATATCTGCCAGGTAAGTATGAACAAACTTTACTGTATCATAACAATATCATTTTGTTCATGACACTTACCTGTCAGATATATATATAGCTGATTCTCACCATTGGAGGTGGGGAGGGACAGAATAAAAGGATTTTGGGAAACATTTCACATGCAGATGATAGACATCTTGGTTCCTTACCTGTTAGCATAGCTGACTTCGTGATTACTGTCACCCAAGTCTGCTTTTGCTTTACTAGTCTCCAGCAAGGACGTGACCTGTATAGCTGGTGAGTTCTAGATGATCTGACAACGGGGCGTGACCACAATGTGTCTAGACCCATATTGACCATACCATGAGGCTAAGAAGTAAAATAAATATCACCACCTGACCAACTTAGCCAAAGTTAAGGTGTTTTAACTAAGGCTTAAGAGTTAAGAAAGTCCAGCCATTGGCGGCGACTCAACAAAAAATAAAATTAAGAACTCTTCCTAACCATTTTCTACAGGATAGGATGAGTGGTACTTCTTGCCCCAAGATTGTGTCTGCGGACACGTATGGCCCTAGCGAGCAGCAGATCTCATATGACGTCTTCACATCTCTCAGGGAAGTGTGAAGCAAACACAGAGTTGCCTTCCGCTAAAACGCGGTACTCAGGATGTAACTGAGTGCCATGCTCTGTTGAAAATGCTTCCGAGGCTGCGCCCTCACCTCGGTGAGCATTTATCTAAAAAGGTTTCAAATCTTTGTTCAAACATGACGAATGAGCCTCTTAGAAAGACTCCTTAAAAATAACGCCAGGGCGTTCTTCGACATGGGCAAGTCTGGTCTTTTTACGGAACACCGCAGATTGTCCGAATGACCTCGACTTTCTTTAGTTTTATCAAGATAAAACTTGAGAGCCCCGACAGGGCACAGGACTCTCTGTGGCTCTTGCCCAATAATTTGTGCCATCCCCTTGATCTCCAGGCCTCTGGGCCAAGGGTTAGACGGGTTTTCGTTCTTAGCAAGAACGGAAGGCTTAGAGGACACCGAATTATGTCCTCTAAAGCCAAAACCTCAAATGATGGCTTAAAACCTCACTAACCCTCTTTGCCGTAGCTAGAGTGGGTTAGAAAATTAGCCTTTCTGGTCACGTGTATTAAGTTTACAGAAAGGAGAGGTTCGAAATGCTTTGACATCAGGAACTTCAGACTACGTCTAAGTTCCATGCCGGAAGCTTCCATCTAGACCATTTCAAGATTTCCGCAGATCTCAAAGATCGTGAAGGGCTTTGTTGTTGACAGATCCGAATCTCTGAGCTAGAGGCCGTCAACAACATATTTCCGTATTCTACAATCGTTGGGACTGTTAGCTTATCCCATACTTCAGACGGAAAGGGAAGACGGTAAAGTAATTCACAGAGGTGGAGGTGTAGGAACAGTCATTCTTCCTGCACTATCTCCAGAATCGGCCCACTCCGATTGGTACACTGCAAAATATGCAGCACTGCTTGCTTTGGCAATGAGACTTGTATTAATCTTGAAGATCCTCTCGCTTCTCAACAGTCTGAACGCATCCAGACTCAGAGCGGAGAGGTTTTTAGGTACCTCTCGAAGTGAGGCTGTTAGAGTAGACCGATTCTCTCGGGAAGGGTCCTTGGAAAGTGCTCTCTGAAGGACGTGACCTCCTTGTGAACCCAAGCCTCTCGAAGGCCAACATGGGCGATCAGCGTCTTTCTCGCTCCCTCTGACGCCAGCAATTATCTTATCATATTCCTAAGCTTTTGAAAAAGTAGGGGAAAAGAGAACTAACCAACTATCCCCATTCCATACTATATGATGGCGTCTATTGCTACCGCTCTCGGATCGAGAATAAGGAGCAACGTAGAGGAAGCTTCTTCGTCTTCAATATTGCGAAGAAATCTACGACAAGGACGTCTCTAAAGTCTCCACAACTCTCGACATACTTCTAAGCGAGGATTACTCAGACGTCAGTAGTTGCTGCCGTCGATCGAGAAGATCCGCACGGACGTGCAATAGTGTAACAACCTCTTGAGGATCGTTACGTTCCGTGCCTATGTCGATAAACATCTCTCTTCTTGGGATATGAGAGAGCTGCGAAATTATCTGAGATGATTTGGACCAATCGACCAAAAACTCACTCTTCGAGGAACTGGAGAGCCAACCAAATTGCTTCCAATTCTCTTAGATTATGTGCCAGGACCTCTGTACCTCTGTCCGGATGCCTGGCACCCTCTCGGTATCACCTGAGGTGATCGTCAACCCATTGAGAGATGTTTAGAATTATTTCTAGATCTTTGATGTTATTTCAGTTCTCCTGTAGGAAAAACTGTAGAGGTCTGAATTGCAGTCTATTCAGGGAAACAAGCTTCTCCAGCGAGGAAATGGTCCCCAGCAGACTCATCCATTCCCTCACTAAGCATGCTTCCTTCCCTAATAAGGCTGCGCTTTGCATAAGCAGGAGAGCATTATTATAGTGCTATGCCGCAGTAGACTCGTACAGAATTCTGTTACAGTGCGGTAAGCAGCGCTGAACAGGTCTAAGAGATATCTCTGTTGAAAATTTCTTAGCAAAAGGAAGTCGTGTTTATTCATGATTACTAGAAATCCCCTCAACCCGAGGCGAAAGTCATGATTGTATGGCAGAGATACGGTTCGTCAATCAATCCCGCGGGAGAGAGAGACGTAAACGACCGAGCATAACAGCGAGCTACCTGATACTGAGTTGGTGACACTGTGACAGTTACACGCAGCAGGCAGCAGCTTATGTTCACCTTCTCGCAGTCTTATGCCGAGTTGCCAGCTATTCTATTTATCTAAGGAATAGATTTTCCATTATTTGAACAGAAACTCTCAAGTTGGCATATTTAAGCGAAACAGAATTCGCTAAATACAGAAGCTGATTTTGTGTTGTCGTAACATTACGCTTAATTAACCAAATGTTAAATCGGAAACTCCTGGAGTACCGATTAAATATACTGCGTCATCCACAATGACAGCAACCTCTCGTCTCGCACTATTCTGCCTTAGTTACCAGCTACTCTCTTCTACGAAGGAATAGGTTTGTTACTATTATCGATCAGAAGGAAATTTTCAAGCAGGCATATTTAAGCGAAACATAATTCGCTAGATGCAGACGCTGAGTTAGTGTTGTCCTTACAGCGGAAACTCCTGGAAGTTTGCAGGAAGGACCGATTAAATACACTTACAATAACCGTCTTTTCGGTTGCCATCTGTAGAGGTAAACCAGATATGCGTATATGACTTGAACCCTACATTAGTAATATGACGCAAAGATAAAATACGTAAGTATTGTAGTCACTTGAACATCTATTTCTCTACTACATTCTTTCCTCGACGAGGAAGAGAGAGAGAATGGAAATCGACTGTCTTCGTTCTCTTTGCCAAGAGAACGAATTAACATTATTCGAATGAAGATCAAGTGAGAACCGAGGATCGAAAAAGACAGTTCAAGCTTCTTATGATATTGGACATAAGACTTCATGGACGTAGTCTACAAGTTTTTTTTTTTTTTTTTTTTTTTTCCTGGTTTTATGAGAGCCTCTGACTAATGAATGAGAGCTCTTTCGAATTTGTAATGAGAGCTTATCCGCTAAGCGATAAAATGTTATTAACGATCTTTGTCAATGGACAACTAACCCTTTTACATGACAGAGAGTAATCCAGGAATTTGAGCATATAGTTTTCCCGATTCCCGCAGAAATCGAGGAAGGGTCAGGATTCCTAATCAGAGACTGGGCTTACGACAGGTAGGACCTTAATGTTCCCCTTCGGCAGCGCAGTCCCGAAAGCAGACGAGGCGTTTTATGACACCGAAATCTGCTTACAGTTTTTCTGGAATTCATCAAGTCATGGATTCTATTGAACGCTCCCTTCGTAGAAAGCAAAGTAGACATCTTGACGAGACCAAACTCCTTCCTCTCTTCGAAGACGCCCTCTTAAAGACCGTTCTTGCAGGAATCCTGGCGAACGTCTTGATGCGTAGGACGCCTAACGTTCTGAAGAACGTCCTGGTAAGTGCTCTGCTGAGCGACCTGACGTGTAGGATGCCGAACGTTTTCAAAAGCGTCCTCGCTAGCGTCCTGGCGAGCGTCCAGATGTGTAAGACATCGAGCGTCTTCCAAAAAGCTTATCAATGTTTATGACGTCGAGCGTCTTCCAGAGCGCTCTGATGAGCGTCTCTTCGTGTAGGACGTCGAGCATCTGCAAAAGCTTCCTCACGTCTCAAAGCGTAGGACGTTGAGCGTCTTCAAGAGACGTCCTCGCGAGTGTCTTACCGAGCTTGTATGGTTCTGAACGGCATCTCAAGAGAGGATCTTGTCGAGCGCCCTGATGCATGAAAGGCCATAAGACTTGACCATACCGTAGACTTAAAGTGAATTCTCTACTACATTCATCTTCTCACTAAGCATGTACTCTAATAAGCCATGCTTTCGTAAGCATGAGAGCATTATATAATATAGTGTTCTGCTGCGTTAGATTCCTTTAATAATGTTACCTACGGTAATCAGCATTGAAAGGCTGTAATATCTTTCTTATTGAAAGCTTCTTAGCAAAAGGCAGACAATATTTTATTTATGTTTTGCTTAACTATCCCTCAATCCGAGGCTAAGACCGCGATAGTAGGGGAGAAGATACGGTTAGTCATCCATCCCGCAGACCGACCTCTCATGACTGAGAAAATAGATGGTTACTGCGTTGGTCTAAGCGATAGCAGCCTCCGTTAGCTGTCTGGCCTTACTCTTCCAGAGTTGCCAGCTACTCCATTCAATAAAGGAATCTTATAAAATTATTATCGAACTTCAGGAAGTTCTTATTAATGTATATTTAAGCGAAACAAGACTTCGATAAATCTAGAAGCTAATTAGGTATTGTCATAACAATCCCTTTAAGCGTAGTCCTTCCTAGGAAAGTCCTGTAAGGATACTGGTAATAGAGTTGCACAGCAAAGAAGTAACTACGGTATGTGCTTATGATTTGACCGTATCGTATTATCATACAGCAGATACTCTACTACCTTCTTTCCCTGCCGAAGCAGATAGAGAAAGGAAAAACTTTACTATCTTTGTTCTTTTCGTTAATAGAACGATAGAAAGAGTATATATATCTCCTTAAGGAAGGAAGTTAATCCAGGAAACTCTTTAAATCTTCGTAATTTCCTCATAAATCGCGGAAGAGACAGAATTCCTGTTCATCTAGGGGTTTACGGAAGGAAGTAGATATTTCCTATCCGCCATCATACCCAAACGTCGATAAGATTCTTATTAAGAAACCAAGGTTTCTCCTGAACGTCTTGGTAAAAACTTCGACATGACTGTTGCTTATCAAATACGGAGGCGTCCCGAAAAGCGTCCTGTCTTCAAGGGGAGCGCCGCTCATGAAGCGTGCTAATCATAAGCCAATGTACGGTGATCGTCGTCCGGACGAGTATTATGGACGTTCGCAACTCCTGACAAAGACGGCGGCCGCCTGTGCGACATCTTGCGTCTCTGTCACGACTCATCGACAGCTCCAGAAATACGCAACTCAAAAGGACGCCTGTGCGTTCTTCTTGGGTGCGAGGATGTAGAGAAGCGACGAGCAAGGAAAAGGAGAAGAAGACTGCCTGACTTGACAGACAGACAGCCCTCAAATCCTTCCTTCAGTAAATGTGTTTTGCCCTTCTTTTGGCGAAAACGAAGCCAACCGAGAAGGGCTGATCCTGTGAGAAGACGAGGGTTTGCCTTCTTCCTTTTCACCGTAACAATGATAAGGCGATCTGGGCGCTTAACAGCGTTCTTCCTATTTCCTTCTTCTTTCTCCCATGCGTTGGAAAGTCGTCAAATTGTTAAGGCGGCGATTACAATCGCATGACAATAGAGAGAGAGGACGTGAAGCGTCCTCCTCAATAAGCTTCTATTTAAAGGGCGCGAGTCCTTCCGAGAGCTCCAACCCCTGTACGGGGAGGACGCCTCGGAGGACGAGAAGCAATCCTTCAGGATTCGTGCATGTGCACGAACTTTGGCAGCCTGAGAATCGTCTTCAGGTCCTGCCGAAGGGACGCCAGATCGGTGGGGGTTCCTCGTAACCCTCCTTCGGCTTTCGACATGCCCTCTCCCTGTGGTCCTGGGAGTCCGACAGAGGTCTAGACCTAGAGGCGTTATAAGGCCGATCTGACGCCCCCTCCACAACACTAGGGGCACTAAATCAACATCACTACACTCACAACACTGATTGGAGAGCGAGCACTTTAGATTCCAATTACTGATGTAATCCACCATAACAGAAAGGGCATTACCTCTCACAGACACTTCCTCTAGGCCCGTAGGCCATACCACAAGGTTAGGCAAAATAAAGTTTACTCTGTTTACTGATCTTGGAGGAAAACCTCCTGATTCTATTACGCTCTAATTTGCGTACATACGAATCATACATCTTTCGGAATCAGTCAATTATTACACTAATTACATTGATGACACGTCGTGCATATTAAGTGAGAATATATCGAAAGTTTCGTTATTCTCACCTAACCCCTTGCAGACAACAAAGTCCGAAACTAGTCTAACTAGAATCAGACTTAAATCAATTTACGATAGCGTATGCCTAGCCGCAAATCCAAGTTAATAAACCAAAAAGAAAACAACCAAGATACTAAAGCGGCAATGAAGTTCCAAAATCCTAGATGGAGGTAATGAAAACAGGTGTTTACATTACCGGCGACAGAAGAAAATCTGAATAGAAGATGGGAATGGTTCCTGACACCCGCCTCCCAGCGGCGGGAATGGGTACTAACCACCTGGCCGACCACTGCGTGTGCCGGGAGTTTTGAAATTCTGTCGGGCTTTGGAGAATACAGCTATATATATATCTGACAGGTAAGTGTCATGAACAAATGCACATTTTTTACAATTCTGAATATTACATCATAAAATATATACATCAACACAAGCCAAATACAAGCCAGATTAAAAATTTTAATCTTATAGAATGAAAAATCAAGGAAATAATATCAGCCCTTAACAGGCAAATAATGCCTATGGAACTATATTATCCCACAAATATAACAACCAATATAATTACAGGCAGACAAACTTTACAGGACATCTGAAACAGGGAGTGAGAAATTGCCAGAATTCAACAGAGATAAATAGACACAGTTCAGAAATGATATTGTTATGATACAATAAAGTTTTATACATACTTACCTGCAGATATATACTTAGCTTTAGACTCCGTCGTCCCGACAGAAATTCAAATTTCGTGGCACACGCTACAGGTAGGTCAGGTGATCTACCGTCCCGCCACTGGTTGGCAGGAATAGGAACCATTCCCGTTTTCTATCAGAATTTTTTCTCTCTACCACCTGTCTCCTGCGGGGAGGCTGGGTGGGCCATTAACCGTATATATCTGCAGGTAAGTATGCATAAAACTTTATTGTATCATAACAATATAATTTTTATACATTCAACTTAACTGCCAGATATATACTTAGCTGATTGGCACCCTCGGTGGTGGGTAAGAGACAGCTAAATACTGAGTAGACAGGTAAACAACATACGTTGTAGGTAATAAATAAATAAAACCTTGGTTCCTATCTGTTTAGACGGAGGGTTGACTACCTAGCTATTGCTTAGGAGTCTACTCCGTCTCAAGAGCCTCAGCGAGGATGTGACCTATGGCTAAGAGTTCTTGTAGGTCTGTCAATGGGGTCTTATCCGCTTACTCAACAGAACCTAATGGCCTTTGTCAATGGGGTCTTATCCACTTATATGACAATACACCTATGCCTAGTGGCATAATTAAGGAGCACAACACCGATCCCAAACACCTGATCCTAACACGAGGGTTAGTGCTTAATTTGAAAAGAGTTATCCCCAAACTCCTTTCAAAGAACCCCAAGAAAAAACACTACGTTAAATAAAATTAACTCACTAGTAAGGATCAGTGTCGGCTCCCTCTCCCAGCAACGTATCCGCAGCACGTATAAACCAAGAGAGAAGGATCTCTCTTAGGTTAACTTGACATCCTTCGTGTAATGGGAAGTCAACACTGAGTTGTATCTCCCGTATGTGACAGTTAATATGTCCTTTATGACCATATGTTATGGAAAAGAACAAGAATTCACCAAAAGCTCGCACTTCATGCACTTTAATTCTCAGCTGTTTGAAGGAATCAATCAAGTCACTTATGAAGTGCTTTAGAGATCACACTTGTCTCAAAGAAGACCAGGGTGTTCTTTGACATGGATCTTTCTGGATGAAGCCTGAAGCCTGTCTGGCGCCTCGCGCCTGGCTGGCTCCTCGCGCCTGGCTGGCTCCTCGCGCCTGTCTGGCGACTTATAGATCTTCCTTCGCATTGCGCCAGGCTGGCGCTTCTGGCGCATTGCGCCAGGCTAGCTTCTTATGGAGCTTTTGGCGTATTGCGCCAGGCTGGCGCTTCTGGCGCACTGTGCTAGGCTGGCGCTTTTTTTTTTTTTTTTTTTGGTGCCGGTGCCTGCCTGGCTGGCTCCTCCCCACTTGCTGGAGCTTCGAGCTTGGTAGTCTCTCGAGGCTGTTTGGCGATGTCCATCTCGACCACTCTTATCTGTCTGAATTGCTCGCCTGGAGGCCCTCTCCTTCTCCGCATCAGACAATGACAGTGTCCCTTCGAACTGTCTGCCTATGGCGTTTTTTTCGCCTGTTTGGCATTTGGCGCCTGGCTGGCGCTACTCTGTCCGAAAGTCCTGAACAACCACAATAGTTTATTAGGAGATGTGGAGAAGGGTGGAAGAAATTCTTCCACTTTGAGCTTTTGGCCTCTAGCCAGGGGAGGTGATTGTAGTCAGCTACATCCAGTAGACGATAGGATATCTAACAGTACGAACGAAGAGAAGAGTCTTCCTCGAGGAGGATCCTTCATGAGTACTTCCGTTGCTAACAAGATCTCTTCTTACATGTTGATGAAGTTTTCTCGTTGCAGAATCTTCTCTCTTGCCCGAAGGAAGGGAAGGAGCCTGGAAGTCGAAGGAGACTCAGAGCTGAAATTGGGCGGCCCACCCCTGATTTGCTTAGCTTTTATTATATCCCTCTGAATACCTTCTGGGAAGCATTTCGAGCCCTCATCGCACCCCAAAGACTCTGTAGGCAAACGTTTAAACCATCTCTTCTTCTGTAGATGAAAATTGTAAGTACCCTGTCTGGACAACGAGAAGGAAAAACTATCTGAAAGCGTTGAGTCAGGAATAGAGGGTTTTAGTTCTTTTGCCAGACATACTATGCTGGCAAGAACCCATTGCCGAGTCTCCATTGAATCTGATGCGAGATTCCAATGCACAAAAAATTCACTTGTCTTCTTGGTAGTTTAGGGCAGAGAAACAAAGAATTCCTTCATAAAATTTCTTAAAGAAGTTTGATGAGGAGCAGTTCCATCTTGTCGGGAAAATGGAATCTGTGGTCACGAAAAGGACCCATTCGAAGTACATGATATCCTACTCTTGTCGTATTGAGGTATCGTATAAGATCCCGAAGATCTTAATCCTCTGCTATCTCTAATTCCCCTTGTAGAGACAGGAGATATGCTTTTACTGCATTCTTTGATAGCAGATATATACAGAGGTGATTCCTCCTTCTGAAAGGGAAGAAAAACCGCTATGTGGTTCACAGATGGTATCGGAAGAGGCCAGTTTCCTCATTCCATCTAGCACAATCTGCAGCAATTCTATTTTCTTGGCTATGGACTCATGTCATTTACCTTGAAAAAATCCTCTCATTCATGTCACTTCCGGTCAGTCTGCAACGTAGGACAGACTCAGAGTGGAGAGGTGTTAAGGTACATTTATAATACAAGGTAGAATATCCAGACTCTTGGAAAAAAGCCTTCCGAAACATGCTGTGAGAAGAACGTTGACCTCCGTGAATCCAACCTCTCCGAAGGCCAAACATGGGGCGAAAAGCATCATCCTCTCTCCTCTTGACTCCATTAATTATCTTAAAATATCTGTTAAGAATTTAATTTATATATATATATATCTGTTAAGAATTGATATATATATAGGGGAAAAAAGACTAATGTTTATTCCCCTTTCAAAAACTGGATGGTCGTATATTGCTACCTTTCTTGGTTTGAGAATAAGGAAGCATTCTAGAGGAAGCTTCTTCGTCTTCAACATTGCGAAGAGATGTATGAGGAAGACGTTATCGCAAGTTTCCACAACTCCTTTCCAACTAAGGGTAGACAGACGTTAATAGTTATTACGAAAAGATTCTCACGGACGTGCACCTTGTGCAGCGAACCTCTTAAGGATTGCTACGTTCTGTGTCTGTGTTCCAAACAGGTTCTCTCTTGTTAATGCGAACAGTGGCAAAAAAGAGATTCCTGATTCTCCTTGAGATATGAGAGAGCTGTGGAATTGGCCTAATTGATTTAAAAAATCCTTTCGTCCTTCCCTGGGATCGAACCCCCTTTCAATTAGACGGGGAACGAAATCGGGAACGAATCGTGACTTTACTTAGCCTGCTGCCAGAGAGGCTACTGAACCCTTTGGTTAACAACTCGCTATATCGAGAAAATATCAAGTCCACTAAAATGCTTGCAATTCTTTTAGACTATGTGCCAGAACATCTGTACCTCTGTCATGGTAACCCGGCGCCACTTATTATGTTATTTCCGTTTCTTGGTAGGAAAAAAAAAACTCTATAGGCGTAATATAGTTCATTCAGGGAAACAAACTTCTGCCACGAAGAAAACGGTTCCCATTAGACTCATCCATCTCCTCACTGAGCATGCTCCGTTCTCTAATAAGGCTATGCTTTCGTAGGCATGAAAGCATTATATAATAGTGCTCTACCTCGGTAGAATAATCTATAATTCTGTTACATTGCGGTAAACAGCATTGAAAGGTTGTAAGAGATCTTTCTATTGAAAACTTCTTAGCAAAAACTCAGACAAATCCCCTCAATTCGAGGCTAAGTCCGTGATTGTAAGGGAGAGAAACGTACAGTCAGTCAATGCCGAAGGAGAGAGAGATGTAACCAACCGACCATGACCGAGAACCAGATGGTACTGTATTGGCTTACAGAGACAGCAGTCTTCTTTCGCTGTCTCAGTACATTCTTCCTGAGTTGCCAGTTATTCCATTCAATGAAGGAATATGGTAAAATTATTCTCGAGCTTAAGGAAGTATCCAATAATGCATATTTAAGCGAAACATCCTTCTTTAAATACAGAAGCTGAGTCGGTGTTGTCATAAGAAACCCTTTAAGTGTAATCCTTACCTAGGAAATCCCTGGAAGGACACAAGGAATTCAGTTGGCAACCATAGTGTAATTACGGTATGCGCATATGACTCGACCATACAGTATTCCTATACAGAAAATTCTCTACTCCACTCTTTCCTTGCCGACGCAAGGAGAGAATGGAAAATTTTACTATCTTCGTTCTTTTCGTTAATAGAACGAACTAGTATTATCCAAAGGAGATCCCAAGTGAGAACCGAGGATCGAAGAGAATCTCTTAAGCTTTCTAATCTCTTGGACATAAGACTAAAAGGACATATTCTACGCATCTATTACTTGGAAGAGCCTCTAATCAATGAATGAGAGCTCCTCCGAATCTTGTCCAAGAGAGCTATATGCTAAGTATTGAGATCTTTGTGAATGAGAACTAACCCATTAAGATACAAAGAGTATAGGGAATTTAATCCAGGCACTCGTTAAGTCTTCATGATTTCCAAAGAAATTGCGGAAGGGACAGGATTCCAGTTCAGATCTAGGGTTTACGAAAGGAAAAATTGATGTTTCCTTTCCGCAGTCATTCCCTAATGCCGATGAGTATGAATGAAGGAGAGAGTCCACGTTGAGAGGAACTGCCTGTTACAGCAGTCTTCTGAATATTGGAGAAGATCTTCTCTCAGTATCAGAATCATTCTGACAAAAGCGACGGCCGCCTGTGCGACATCTTGCTCCTTTGTAGGTCACTCACATAATGAAGTAGAAGAGCCCCTATTCGGTGAAAGACTGGCGGAAAAAGACTGTTCCTTTGGAAGAGAACTAGAAGTCTTTTCTATTCTCTTGCATGATACAACAGATCTTCCGATTTCTGAAGTCCCGAAGAGGAAGATCGTTTCCGAGGAGAAGAACTGTTGGAAGGCGACCCCAGCCTGAAGGATTCCGCATGTCTGGAACGTTCCACTTTGGTGGAAAGTTCTTTGCACTTAGAAAGTTTCTCTTGTGCGGAAGGTTCCGCGCGCCTGGAAAGTTCCGCGTTTGGAATGTTCCGCGCATCCGGAAAAAGATTCCCGCTTGGAAAGTTCCGAGCGTATGAAAGGCGATCCGCGCCTGGAAAGTTCCATGCGTCTGGAAGTTTCCGCTTGTGCGGAAGGTTCCGAGCGCTTGCAAAATTCCGCTTGTGTGGAATGTTCTGCGCGTTTGGAAAAAGATTCCTGCTTGGAAAATTCCGAGCGCCTGGAAGGCGATTGTAATCTGGAAGGTTCCGCTTGTGCGGAAGGTTCCGTTCTCTTGGAAGGAAACTCGCGCTTGGAACGTTCCGTTATTGTGGAAGGTTCCGTGCGTCTGGATAGTTCCGAGCGCCTAATAGGCTCCTCACTCTTGGAAGGTGCCTCTTGCTCGGAACGATCCATGGAAAGATCCTTCTGTTTGTCCACTTGATTCTAAGGCTCTTCGCTCTTGGACATTTGTTTTCGCTTTGAAGGCGCCTTGCGCCTAGAAAGCTCCTCTCTGTTAATCTCCTCTCCCGGAAAGTTCCTCCTGCCTGGCGCTCCTCGCCAAGATGGTTCTTCTAGGGCTGAAGAAAACCACTCATCTATAGGAGCTAGTTGCTTGGGAGAAGGCGGAACATTCTCAGGAAGCTCGGACACAACTCCACACTTCATGGAAGAAAGCGAAACAGGAGATCAGACTCTGGTTCTCGCTTGGAGGGAGGAACGTGGCTCGCGCTTGGAACATTGGAACGCGGCTCGCTGCTGGCTGCTGGAACGTGGCTCGCGCTAGACTGCTGGAACGCGGCTCCCGCTTCTAGCCCAGATGGCACTTAGTGTTCTCTTAACTTTCCGAGAACACGCTAGATCGTCCGAACTCCAAACATGTCCATTCTTTGTCTTTTCGGATGTAAGATGAAGAATCGAATGAAGAGACGCACATTTTTTAAGGATGCCTTTGCAATGGCCCTCCTTGGCAGTCTGGGATGCTCCAGAACCTGCTGAGGGGACGCCTGATCGGTGGGGATTCTCCGTAACCTCCGTAAGGCTTTCGACATTCCTTTTCCTCTGGGCTTGGGAGCTTGGAAGAGGACTAGGCCTGGGAGCGAGATGGAGCCGAACAGAACGCACCCTCCACTGCACTGGAAACACTATATTCACTTCTTACCTTTTTTAAGAGCTCGCATTATGAGCTCTCTAGATTTATTCTTCAAATTTTCACAAGATGAATTTGTAGTTTCTGTGAGGTAAGAAGGTGATGAGGATGCAACAACTACTAGTATTGTTAATACTCTAATTGCTCGTTAATACGAGACATATTAACGCTTCTAAAGGAAGCGTTTTTAGTAATATGCTTTCTGACTTCCTTGAATAGGAAGTTAAGAGTGTTTAAATTCCTCAATCAAGCTTTTTTAACACTTCTTACGCGTATTAGTGAATAGATATTAAAGTTTCCCTTTATTGCAAAATATGTGATTGTCTACCGACAAATTCGGTAGTTTCACGTAAATTTTTTCTTCGAAAACTCGAAGCTAAATACATTAAAAAGTTACTAAAAGCGTATGCCGAACCAAAGACCCAGTACTTCCCTGCAAAAGACAGCCCAGAAGATCGATGGCGATGAAAAACGAAAATCAAGTCAGGAGGTACCGCAAACGTTGTTTACAATACGGGCGACAGAAAAATTCTGATAGAAAAACAGGAATGGTCCTATTCCTGGCCACCAGCGGCGGGAAGGTAGATCACCTGACCACCTGTAGCGTGTGCCGCGAAATTTGAATTTCTGTCGGGACGACGGAGTCTAAAGCTAAGTATATATCTGCAGGTAAGTTGAATGTATAAAAACAAACTTTTGATAATCTTATTTATGATTAATATCAAGAAACTGGCCCAACTTTATTTGTACGAGCAAACAAGTATCATTAGTTAGTTTCATTCACCAATCACTTACTAACAAGTAAATATCATGGCACAGCAGAGGACTGTATTCCATTTAATGGTATTAAGAGCCTTTATACTAAGAATACTGTCACACAGATTATACAATAATTAGTTACAATGGTCCAGCTTTCCTTTGTTTTCTGCTTTGAGGCTACTTATGACTTTAATGTGATACAAAAAAGTAACTCTGGAAAGGTGTGATCCGATTTACTAAACATCTGTCATATTATTTAATATTTTGCTTCTTCTTAATCTGGCTCTCATTCATTCAAAATTAAATGAGAACATCTTCATACCCACAGTCATATAGGAGGACAAAAGACTATAAGTAAAATGGAAATAATGGCATACAGTGTTCGTAGGAAAAAGCTATGAAATAGTACTTCCCTGCAAAAGACAGCCCAGAAGATCGATGGCGATGAAAAACGAAAATCAAGTCAGGAGGTACCGCAAACGTTGTTTACAATACGGGCGACAGAAAAATTCTGATAGAAAACGGGAATGGTTCCTATTCCTGCCACCCAGCGGCGGGAAGGTAGATCACCTGACCTACCTGTAGCGTGTGCCGCGAAATTTGAATTTCTGTCGGGACGACGGAGTCTAAAGCTAAGTATATATCTGCAGGTAAGTTGAATGTATAAAAACAAACTTTTGATAATCTTATTTATGATTAATATCAAGAAACTGGCCCAACTTTATTTGTACGAGCAAACAAGTATCATTAGTTAGTTTCATTCACCAATCACTTACTAACAAGTAAATATCATGGCACAGCAGAGGACTGTATTCCATTTAATGGTATTAAGAGCCTTTATTCTAAGAATACTGTCACACAGATTATACAATAATTAGTTACAATGGTCCAGCTTTCCTTTGTTTTCTGCTTTGAGGCTACTTATGACTTTAATGTGATACAAAAAAGTAACTCTGGAAAGGTGTGATCCGATTTACTAAACATCTGTCATATTATTTAATATTTTGCTTCTTCTTAATCTGGCTCTCATTCATTCAAAATTAAATGAGAACATCTTCATACCCACAGTCATATAGGAGGACAAAAGACTATAAGTAAAATGGAAATAATGGCATACAGTGTTCGTAGGAAAAAGCTATGAAATAATATTGTATAGTCTCATTATGACAGCAATCATACCTCTTTGAAAAAAGTACAGTGGTTTCTGGAGATACGAAATTAATCTGTTCCGAGGCGGCCTTCGTATCATGAGTTTTTCGTATCTTGAACCGCATTTTACATGTAAAATGCTAATCCGTTCCAACCTCCAAAAACACCCCAGTAAATTTCATAATAAAGATAAATTGACCTATAACAATGAAATACTACAACAATTTAGACCATTCAATACCTAACCTTAAATACATACTAGTACTTACTAACTATGTGAGGTACCTGTAAGAAAGTAAAGGTATTAGTGTACATGGTATACAAGAAATACTGTACGTACACACGTACGTATGTAGTAAAATGTGGAAGCTTACCTTTCGAGTGAGGCTATCTCCGAAAGTGGCGACAGAGGAGGAGGACAAACAGAAGATACGTACACTTAACTTTATGAAACATAAAAAAATGTCAGGAAAACATAAACTAAACTTTACGAAACACATTAACAAAACTGTAACACTTAACTTTACAAAAAATTTAAAATTAAATCTTATTTTTGTCTTTATTTGATTTTTACATTTTTTTTTACTTTTTTATACTTTAGTTTTTTTTTTTATAAAAAATTTCAACTTCTTCACCACTTTCAACTTTGTTTTTTCGTAGTATCACTTGGTTCTTCCTTTTTGCTTATTCCTACTAAAGGCCTCTTTAAAAAATAATTATCCAAGGAAGATTGCTTCTGCCTGCTTTTGACAATGTTCCTGAAACGACTCGGGTAAACGTCATCGAACTATCGAACTGTGCAAGCCTTTTCGGGCTGTCTTTTCTACGAATGATTGCACCTTATGAAAAGCAACTAGAGCATCCTTAAT
The DNA here is from genome assembly GCF_015104395.2 of Macrobrachium nipponense. Lineage (NCBI taxonomy): Eukaryota > Metazoa > Arthropoda > Malacostraca > Decapoda > Palaemonidae > Macrobrachium > Macrobrachium nipponense. Next base: position 27,955,150 of record NC_061110.1, on the reverse strand, counting down.
TTCTGCCGTTGTCATAGAGTCGTCGTCCTCCTCCTCGCCGCTGGTAGAGAACTCTTTTTGAACGACGTTATGTTGCATGGCCTCCAACTCCTTCAGTTCATCCGTCGTAAGCTCCTCTTGGTGCTCCTCGAGAAGGTCATTGATGTCGTCCTCGTCGACAACCAGCCCCTTTTACTTGCCGAGTGCAACGATCTTGTCAAGATCTGGTTGCGAAAGTTTCAGGATCGTCAACTGTTACTGAATCTGCAGCACCAGCTTCGCTCACGTCGAATCCCTCAAAGTCTCGGGCGGATACGGCATCAGGCCAGAGTTTCCTCCACGAGGAATTCAAGGTTCGCCTCAAAACCTCCTGCCAAGCTTGGTCGATGAGTCGGATGCATATCACAACATTGAAATGCTCCTTCCAAAATTCATGCAAGGTGAGGTTTGTGGTATCGGTGATGTTGAAACATCTCTTGAAAAGATGTTTCGTATATAGCTTCTTGAAGTTCGATATCACTTGCTAGTCCATGGGCTGGAGGAGAGGGGTGGTGTTAGGCGGAAGATAAAGAACCTTGATGAAAGAATACTCCGCTAGGATATCTTCCTTGAGGGCAGGAGGGTGAGCAGGGGCATTGTCCAACACCAGCAGACATTTCAGAGGGAGGCGCTTCTCTTCCAAGAATTTCTTCACTGTCGGGCCGAAACACAGATTTACCCACTCTGTGAACAAAAGTCTTGTTACCCAGGCTTTCGCATTAGCCCTCCACATCACTGGAAGCTTCTCCTTAAGCACTTTGTGGGTCTTGAAGGCTCGAGGAGTCTCCGAATTATACACAAGTAGGGGCTTCACCTTGCAATCCCCACTGGCGTTCGAACAAAGTCGAGCATAAAGCCCTGTCTTTCATAGGCTTATGCCCGGGTAGCTTCTTCTCTTCCTGCGTGATGTACGTCCGACGAAGCATTTTTTTTCCAAAAAAGGCCAGTCTCATCACAGCTGAAAACTTGCTGAGAACTGTAGCCTTCGTTGAGAGTCATCTCATCGGACGTCTTAATAAAGGCTTCGGCCGCTTTCGTGTCCGAGCTGGCTGCCTCCCCATGCTGCACCACCGAATGGATGCCAGTCCGTTTAGGGAATTTTTCGAACCAACCTAAATCAAATCGCCGAAAATAGCGCTGGCCTTGTGGCAGATTGCCATCTCCGTTACCATATCGCCAGCAATTTCTTTGTCTTTTATCCAGACAAGAAGCAGCCTTTCCATTTCATTGTGCACGTGGCTCCTCTTGCTGGACAAAATAGTCATGCCCTTGGAAGGTGTAGCTGCTTTGATGACATCCTTCTGCTTAACGATGGTGCCTATTGTCGACGGATTTCGGCCGTATTCCTTGGCGATCACACTCAATCGCATACCAGCTTCATACTTATTAATTATCTCCATCTTCGTCTCCAAAGAAAGCATCTTCTTCTTTCCGTGAACTTCAACTTTCTTGGGACCCATGACTATGTATATACTGTACGTAATTATGTTATGTAGTATACATATGTAGTAAAGTTCTCACACAACACGATAATGCTATAACTACAACGAAATCACGAACGAATTTACGTTAATAAATGAAATCGTTATATTAGAACGAACGAATTCCGCATGCTTACGATACTGATGATGCCGCGAAGTGGCCGAAGAAGCACGCCTCTACGTAGACGCACGATGGGAGAGATGCTGACCAATAGGAGAGAATTATCTTATGGCCTGACTAGCATCAGGAACCAATGGGAGAGCGGGAGGATGGTGGTGAGTCTACTCAGTTGGCGGCGTGCAAGTTTTAAAATTGTTATCGGTGGTCCGAGCGAATCTTGGACTTTACAGCAACAACCTTTTGTATCTTGAACAATTTTCGTATGTAGAGCCGCAAAAATCTTTGTATTTGCTTTCGTATCTCGAGTTTTTCGTAAGTTGAGCCTTTCGTATCTCGAGGTACCACTGTAGTTTATTTTTTCCTATACACTGCATGCAAACCAAAAGTCTTTAATTTGGTTATACCTTCAGCATAATCTTGTCCAGTCACTGAAGCTTGGTAAGAAAGTAGTTAAATAGCCACATTCAAGGGGGGTTGGTTAAAAGTGGGATTCTCATATAAGACATCAAGGACAAAAGTGAAGTTGGTTGTGTAATTCCTATAAAAGACTTGGGTAAGTATATCTATGAAAAAATGTGAAGGTTAGTATATCTATGAAAAAAGTGAAACATCTTGAAATTGACAATTTAATTTTACTGGACAATAAATTTCTGTCTCAATTGTACAGACTCACTCTTTAGATGGGAAGTATTGTCCAGAGATCATGACTAGTGTTGTTCTACCGCTGAAAATATCAATTTCCTGGTCGGATATGGGCATGGGAAGGATGACTCCTGGTGGTTATTAAGGGTGCCGGCCAGCTAATGCCATTTTTTTAAGGACATTCATACCACTTAATAAGGTGACTTGGGACATCTCCAAACTGCACATGACTTTCGCCTCTGACCTTCGGTTTTGTGACGCCAGTGCGATTTATCCCAAAAGTAACCATTTTTCAAATTCTATCTCCTCTCTTGATACTTAATATTAAGACCTGGGATTAATACCATATATAGACCTGATGTAGACCTCCATCAAATGGAGTTTTTTCTTAGTAATCTTTTTGCTAGATATGATTTTTTTCATTATGGTAAAAAAATAAACCCTATATATCAGGAAAAAAAATGTAAAAAAAAAGGAAACAAAAATTTGAAAAAAGGGCTAGATTTGATTGTTTATTCGACGTCTTTCTAATTTATATACCAATTTTCAATACTATAGCTTTAAAACTAAGGGAGAAGATAGAATTTGAAGGTCAATAAGTAGTATAGTTTTGAGAGACAGGCATTCAAAGTTAGTTTTTCTTTGTATTTTACAAAGACACTGTTAATAAATCATGATTATTATGAATTTTATATTCCTTTTTGGGTATTAGTAAACCAAAACTATGCTATATATCATAATTTAATCATAAATGAAGATCCCTTTGCTCAAAGTATTGTTCATTAACACTCCTCTCCTCCTTCAACCTCAACTAACTCGCTAATATCACTGATATTATGATCTTTTCAACTTTTATTAGAGCGAATTTTCTTCTGTATGTTAGCGAGATGTTTTGCTTGTCTTTTCCTCTTTGGCATGAAGAAATTCTTGCCAAAAAAAAAAAAAAGAAAAACAGACATAAAAGCAAGTGAATGTCAGAGGTGAAACCTGAACCCGTACTCCCTCTAATGTTTCTGATCACACTGAAGGGTCTAAGCTCATAACTTCCTGTCTTGTGATTTATGGAATCTCTACAGATGCCTTTGCTCACAATTTGTTTGATATTAATTATCAAAATTTACAATAACAGAAGAGATACTGCATTTTCTTGTACGGATAAAAGTTTTTGGCTTATTGAGTTAACTTTTCTAATTACCCTGTAACTATGAAAGTAAGAGGAATTTTGATGAAATATTTTGTATAAGCATTCTCCATAGCCATACAAAGCTCCATGAATGTTATCATGACTTTGCAATTTTTCCCCTATACCAACATATATTGGCTTACTGGCCGACCCCCTTAATGTATCCTGGTATTGTGGTGTTAAGAATGATAGGGCCTTTTGCCCAAGTAAGGTTAATTTGCAACCGTGCTTTACAAAAAACTTTGGTTTCTCGTATGGGTTGCAATAGCTTGGAAGATAACATATTACTGCAAAATCGCATGAGCTCAATATACATAAGTACTATAATTAACCTGCATCTGGCCAACCAGCAAGAATAAAGCTGTAAAAGAATATGTACCAATCATCATTCTTTCATCTAACCTTCAACCAAAGTAAACTGTGCATAAGATGCTGTTCTGTCCCAGCAAAACTTGGGAAGCTACAAAACATGAAGAGTAACACAGGTCATCCAGCACATTCTACCTTGCAGAAGCAGGAAGAAAGGAGGGGGAAGGGAGAGAGATAGCTAATAGTTAACTCATTCAACCTCCAACCTCATGCCATTGAGTACTGTACCTTGGGTGAGATTCAGTGTCCAAAATGACAAATTTTTTAATCAATTTGTATTTTTCATAGCTAACAAACCCTCGGTCTTAACAATAGGATAATCTTCTTGCACCAGCTGGAAACCACTTAAAATCAATCAAAGATTGTAAAGCAAAGAATCTGTGGCATCTGGCAACTCATGCGTATAACAGGTGGAAGCTGGTCACCAACCAGACATAGAACCTCGTGACGCACTAGTCTTTCCCCCATCTCATGAAAAGAAAGTGGACGGCTATAGAGGGTTGTAAACGTTAAGACCTCCGGAGGTTTGTTAGCTATGAAAAATACAAATGATTAAAAAAATTTTCATTTGTTCATATGCGGAACAAATCCTTGGTCTTAACAATACGATAGACATACTTGGAGGGAGGTACAAATACCCTAAATCGGCTGGGAGTTAAACCCACCTGGCCACCCTTCCTAGAAGAACAAGCTCTAAAGAAGGGGGCCCAAGCCTGTGAGAGAATAGACAATTGGATATCTAAAAACTCAGCTGTCTCGGTTGAAACACAATGGTATATGGTCAGATTCATTGCATTCAGGGATAAAAGAAAACTGCCTGTTCAAGCAACAAACCACATAAGCCACAGAGGTTTGTTACCACTCCTCACTCCCCTTGCTTACTCCTCCTACTCACCTGTATCAGACCAGTTCCAGCATATGACATGTCTATTCTTCAACCCACCCATAGGAAGAAGAAAGGAAAAAAGAGAAAGAAGAGGCCAGCCAACTTACTCATTCTCTCTTCCTCAAAATCATCTTAAGTAAACTACAAACCATCTTGCCAGGGACAATGGGTGAATTACCACTGGACCTAAGGAAAAAGTGTCCAAAGACCTGTGGGCAATGTCCTTTACATAAAAGGAAGTGAACATGGACTGATGTAGCCAAGAAACAACATTTAAAATCCTATGAACAGACAAGTTTTTCTTAAATGTCAGAGAGGAACTTATACCTGTGATGTCATGTGCTCTAGCCTGCACAAACTCAGTGACAGACCTAGAAAGTGAGTAAACCTGTTTAACACGGAATTCAAGTCTGACTCTTTATCTGTGAATGTGCCTCTACAATTAGATTCCTCAGGATGACTGTACTAACAGAGCGAAGCGTTTATCAATCTTTCCCTCGAGACTAGTAATGGGGTTGGGATCGGAAGAGTGGGAGCCTGCAACTGGAGAGGGTGGTATCACAAGAGAAGTGGGTGTGGGAGCTAAAAATATCACAGGGATACTCAAATCTGAATTCAAATCAGAAGAACCCTGGCTAGCTGGTTTTGAATTAGCCCTAAGTAAAGCCTTTCTATTCCTCTGTCTCTCTAATTTCTTTAAATGAGACTAAGTTTTCTACTTTCTCTCATCCCAATCAGGACATTCATTACACTGGATCACCTGAAGATTAGCGACCCCTAATACCTCTCCTGAAGAAAAGCGACCCCAATATTTTCAACCTGATAACGACCCTGCTTGGTGTCTCCAATCTTCAGGTGACCCACTTTAGCTCATAATATTATAGAAAAAAAGGAGAAAAAAAATATAGATATATATTCATTAAAAACTACTTTATTAAACATTTGTTAAAAAACAAATTTAGACAAACAATCAATAGTTAATTAAAAGCGTATTATCTTGCAATTTCAGCATTTAAATAATCAAACCTACTGTAACCCCAGTGGCTAGCGCACGCAGTGCAACATTACCTCTTGCCAGAACATACAGAGCTTGCCAAGAATCTTTAAATATGCGGATAAGGCGCGAAGCACCGTTCCGCCATGGCCTTACTGTAACCCCTGTTAATTCCTCACCTTAAGAAAAGCGACCCCAATATTTTCCACCTGAAGAAAAGCGAACCCAGCGTGTGTTGGGTTCGCTTTTCTTCAGGTGATCCATTACACCTAATATCAAATGAACATACTTGTCCTCAACAATTAGTACATAAAGTATGAGTATCATAAGAATCCTTGGTTATCCTAGTCTTGCAACCTATAGTGGAATATCTAGAGCTATAAGAACTCGTGTCCGACATCGTTGACACACTAAAACCCGTCGATCACCAAGGAAAAAACAAAATCTAGTTCTTCATGGAAAACCACAAAAAAGAACCTAACACTATCTAAATGTTTGCCATGACAGCTAAAACAAGAACAGATTAAATCATCACTTGCAAAGATACAAAAGGAACGTCCCAAATTTTAAGAATAACTGCCACTGACAAGCATCCATAACCATTGGCCAGCAGAAACAAACTGAATTTCGTGATTTTAACTGATGGCAAGTGAAACTCCTAGTTATATAATTACTGGGAAAATTGTATAATGAAAACTACAATATAGGCTGAAGGCCAAGTGCTGAGACCTAAGAGGTCATTCAGCACAAAAAGGAAAATTGAGGGTAAGAGGTTTAAAAGGTTTAACAGGAGGGAAACCTCACAGCTGCACTATGAAACAATGTTAGGAGAGGGTGGAAAGCAAGATGAAAAAAAGAATATGAATGGAGGTTGCATAGTAAGAGGAATGAAAGGGCTTGTAGCATCACTGAAAAGAACTTTAAGTAATGCCTACTGTGCACTGATAGCACACACCCCTATGAGGATCTGATACATTTATGGCTAGAATAAATTTATTTGACCTTATTCAACAGCAAAGTAATGCATTTATGGCTAAAATAAACAAATTTATTTGACCTTATTCAATAGAAAAATAATGCATGTATGGTTACAATAAACGATAATTTACATTACCTTAATTTCTGAAGTGGCATCAAGTTCACAGATCTTCACATGAACAATTTGTTCAGCTATCTGGGTCTTTAATTTATCTTTTGGAAGGAAACTCTCGGTTCTAAGTGTTGGCATACTCTCTATTACTTTATTTACCTCATCAATTATGGATATTTTATCTTGAGCACTGAAAAAGTAATTAAAATATACTAGTATTAATTTAAAACAATCAAATATTACACTAAAAATAATCTTATAACCATGTATAATGGATTCAGTCATAAAGTGTATCAGCCTGACTAAATATGCCATTTTCCTCATTTCCATACAATCTGCACATAATGGAAAAAAACCAGTGGAATAATTAAATCCAAATATTTTCCATTATACAAGAGAATACCATATATGTTTTTTGTATACATCAGATTAAAAGAACAGTAATGCAATGCCTAGTTTCAAAAGAAAAAATGAAATGCAGTTTCACCAATTCACATCAGTAATTTCACTAATGATGTTATTTAATCCTGCCCCAACAACTAAAATCTTTGACTTAATTATCTTGTTAACTGTTTAATAACTGTATAGTACGAACCTGTTTGATAAACACTTACAATGAATGAACTACTATAGATATCATTACCCATGAAAGGAGACAATTTTATATGACAAGAAAACCAGGCGTAGATCTTGACTAGCTACACCAGAGTGCCCATAGGTGAAAAAGAAAAAAATAGATAACAGGAAAACGGAAGCATAATTTATAACAAACAAAATATGCTCTGGATTTAGAAATTTAAAGGGGACCTGATTTTAGAACAAAGGTTTGATCTACAAAACTTCTCTTAATTAAACTAGAACAAGCAGGAGCAGAAATGGCACAAACATACATGGAGAAATTAATATCATGGACACACACTGCACCTGCTGGAAACTGCTATCATCCTCATACAAGCCTCAGTAAATATTCATGTAAACAGAGGGAAATTGTGAAATGAAATTTAGGGATTCCTCTAGTGCTGTGGGATGTTTAAGTTCTTGTTCCAACACCACTGCATTTTGCTGAAACATTAAGCAATGATACTAGTGCCATCAACATGGATACATTTGTGTGAATATGCACTATACATCGTTTTCGTACGGTACATCTGTTTCTTTTCCTTGTCATTAAACCTATGTCAAACTGGTAGGTGTTCTGTGGAAAATCCCTGACAATTGAGGAATGATATCTGTACATTACATTACAAATTTATCATAAGACTGTAATCACCCCACTATAGAGTAGAGTGACTTTCATTGTTCTGTATTCTATCCCCTGGGCCTCCTATGTAGTAGACCTCCCATTATATGCAGAAATTCACAATTTTTAAAAGTAAATTGTATTTTTCCTAACTATACAAACCTGAGGTTCTTTACATTTATGCCCAACTCATGCCACCCCTCAACCTGAACCTGGGCCAAAAGGCAAAGTGGAGTGTTTAAATCCGGGCATGCGGGCTTACCTGCCTACCAGAGGGTAGTTACTGCCTAACCACCTTGTTCAAGAATTTAACAGCCATAACTCCAGCTACGCTGAAAGTAAGTTCTTATATATAGGACCTCAAGTTTGTATAGTTAGGAAAAATACATAAGGAAGACTCACTGATTGGTGGGAGGAATGTGAGTGAGACTGAGCTGACTGGAGTTCTTCACACCTGGGCTATTCCTCCTGGTTGTAAGAGCGAGGCGGAGTGCCCTGCCTCTGACAACTTGATCAAAGTATAGGAGCTGCATGATCAAGTCAGACTTCTGGGTCTTTTCGAAATGAGTGAGGAATTGTAACTCATCCGAAAAAGGTCTTTGAAGAATATTTCAGAGTTGGAGGAGTTAATGCAAAGTTCTGGGAAGGGTTTGCATTATTGCCAATCTCCTTCCTTCCTTGCTAGAGGAAGGAGCGGGAGTGCTTCTATGATTCTGATAAGAAAAATAGAAAGGAAGCTCGATGTGTAAGCTTACCGCATCAATCGCCCAACCAGCCAGTGTAAGTTTGAGTCCTATCCTCAATCCAAAGGAAGAGGAATAGAAGGATAAGGTGGGGAAGGTGGAGAGGCCAGTCACTCTCGCATCCTTCTTATCTCTAGAACCGCACACCATGGGCGAGATGCAACTTGTCCTCTTGAAGGAGCTGAGTAAGCAAACACAACCTACAAGCATCCACCACCGGTCCAAGGAAAGGAGGTTCTAAGGACCTGTGAGCAGACCCGAAAGAAGAAAGATATAAATATAGTCGCAATGAGACCTCACCTATCTTCTGGTCTGACATATTCTTCAGAGTGATGAAATGTAGCTGTCATGCATCCGAGACGTAGTCACAACATGACAGCCGCCTTTTGAAGGGTTATGCTGAGAATAACCATACAAATCGTCTATCTTGTTTGTCGACAATGTTGAGAGATGAGATGATGTTTCTCGCGAGTCATGAGCACATCAGACGATAGTCAATTGCCTTCTAGAGACCTGTGATGGCAAGACAGAAGTTTCTCATCAGTAGTTGAATCTCAACCAAGGAGAAACAATACTATATTACTAGTGAATGAATAAGGTGAATGTGGACCTACGTCTTCACAGTTGAATCCAGAGAAGTAAACTCTCAAGATTCTGATCATAGAAAGAGTCCCATCAATGACACCAACCAGTGAAGACGGCTTTAATCCCTGCTGTTTTACAGAGGACTGAAAGTTAATCCGCTATTTCACTGCTGCTCGGTGAGAAAGTCGGAGTTTGCAATGAAAGCAGAGTGTCTTTCAGTAATGAAAACACAAGGATTGTACTGCCTGAAGAACCGCTTCTTGTGGGTTGGATCAGGGAGGAAGTTTCTATTTACTTTGGAAGCAGAGCTATTCAGGTGGGGAACAGGCGAAGTCTTCCATTATTCATTAACAATTTGGGGTAAACAAAGAATAATTGAACATCTTACAAATGATATTGTAATGATACAATTAAGTTTGTTCATACTTACCTGGCAGATATATATATAGCTGTATTTTTCCGAAGTCCGACAGAAATTAAAAAACTTACGACACACGTATGGGAGTCAGGTGGTTAGTACCCATTCCCGCCGCTGGGAGGCGGGTATCAGGAATCATTCTCATTTTCTATTCATAATTTTTTATTTCCACTGTCTCCTGAGGGGAGGTGGGTGGGTACTTAATTATATATATCTGCCAGGTAAGTATGAACAAAATGATATTGTTATGATACAATAAAGTTTGTTCATACTTACCTGGCAGATATATATATAGCTGTATTCTCCGAAGTCCGACAGAATTTCAAAAATCCCGGCAACCGCAGTGGTCGGCCAGGTGGTAGTACCCATTCCCGCCGCTGGGAGGCGGGCGTAAGGAACCATTCCCATTTTCTGTCAGATTTTTTTCTAGTGCCACTGTCTCCTGAGAGGGGGAGGTGGGCACTTTGATTATATATATCTGCCAGGTAAGTATGAACAAACTTTATTGTATCATAAACAATATCATTTTGTTCATGAATCTTACCTGCCAGATATATATATAGCTGAATCCACCTTTGGAGGAAGGGGGAGACAGATTCGATTTGGGAAAACAATTTCATATATATGATTGATATTGGTTCCTTAACTGTTAGCATAGCTGACTTCGTGAGTACCGTCACCCAAGTCTGCTTCTGCTTTACTAGAGACTCCAGCTAGGTAGTGACCTGTGAAGCTGTTGAGTTTCTAGAGGATCTGTCAACGGGGGCGTGACCACAATGCAACTAGATCCTATATTATAGACCTCCAATTTCGGTACTGCATTCCTAGAGGTGCCAGCAAGGACGTGACCTGTGTAGCTGGTGCGCTCTAATGAAACTGTCACGGGGAGCGTGACCACAATGTGACGATCATATAGGTGTTGTTTAGACACCGAATGCTGTTAATGCTTCACTGGAGGTGCCAGCAAGGACGTGACCTATGTAGCTGGTGCGCTCCAGATGATTGTCAATGAGGGCGTGGACCACACTGTGACAAAAACATTTTACCCTACTATGAGGGCGAAGCAAAAACATTACCACCTGACCTAGCCTATCTGGTTAAACTTCGTAAAACCAAGGCTAATGGAGGGAAGGTCGCCTAAGGCGGCCTACCCAAGACCACAAAAAACTAAACACCCTACATAAACATAATAAAAATAAAAAATAAAAAGAAATAAAATTAAAAGTCCCAACTAACATATTATTTCTAAAAGATAGGAAGAGTGCTACTCTCTGTCCCCAATATATTGTCTGCTGCGACATATGGGCCCAAAGAGTAGCAGTTCTCGTATGTAATCTCACCTCCCGAAGGTAGTGAGAGGCAAACACTGAATTACTACGCCAAAATGTGGCATTCAAGATGTCATTGAGTGCCATGTTCTTTTGGAAGGCTACCGACGTAGAAATAGCCCTCAGTTCATGCGCATTCACCTTCAACACTTTCATATCACTGTCTTGATAGGATGAATGCACTTCTTTGATGGTGCCCCTCAAGAAAAAAGCCAAAGCATTCTTTGACACTGGTAACCTTGGCTTCCTGACCAAACACCACAAGTTATCAGAAGTACCTCTTATAAACCTTGGTTCCTATCTTTTCAGACGGAGGGTTGACTTCCTAGCTATTGCTTAGGAGTCTGCTTCGTCTCAAGAGCCTCAGCGAGGATGTGACCTATGGGTAAGAGTTCTTGTGGGTTTGCCGATGGGGTCTTATCCACTTACTCGGCAAAGCCTAACTGGCATTTGTCAATGGGTGCTAATCCACTCATATGACCATATACCTATGCCTATTAGCATAATTAAGGAGCACAACACCGATCCCGATCACCTGATCCTAACACGAGGGTTAGCGCTTAATTTTAAAAAGAGTTAAACTAAAAATTAACTCACTAGTTAAGGATCAGTGTCGGCTCCCTATCCCAGCAACGTATCCGCAGACACGAACAACCAATAGAAAAGGATCTCTTGTAGGTTGAATTGACATCCTTCGTGTAACGGGAGGTCAACACGAATTGCATCTCCCGTAAGTTGGACCAGCTCATATGTCCTTTATGACATATTGTTATGGAAACCAAGAAGAATTCATAAAAGCTCGCACTTCATGCATAGGTTCGAATGGACTGGACATGAGGAACTTCAGAACTACATCCAAGTTCCAAGACGGCAACTTGGGTTGTTGAACCTTCATCGTTTCGAAGATCTCAAGAGATCGTGAAGGTCTCTGTTGTCTGCCAAGTCCAGCCTCTGTGCCTAAAGACAACTAAAAGCACACTCTTATAACCCTTGATTGTAGAGACTGCAAGTTTAGATCCCTTCTCAGAAAAGGAAGTCAGCAATCTGGCTCACAGGTCGTGGTGGAGGAAAATGCCGTTCTTCTTGCACCAACTCCTGAAGACTATCCACTTCGATTGTACACTGCGTTGGAAAATGCTCTTCTTGCACTGGCGATAGCTTTCGCCATTGACTATAAAAGCCTCTCGCTCTGGCCAACTTTTGGATAGTCTGAATGCAGTCAGACTCAGAGCGAAGAGGCTTCTGTGGTACCTCTCGAAGTGGGGCTGTCTGAGTAGATCTGTCCTTACTGGAAGCGTCCTCGGGAAGTCTACTGTAAAGGCCATGACCTCTGTGAACCACTCTCTCGCAGGCCAGAACGGGGCGAACAAAGTCATTCTCGTCCCTTCCGACACCGCAACTTTCTCATGACTTCCCCTAAGATCTTGAACGGGGAAAGGCGTACAGGTCCATCCCCGTCCAGTCCCAGAGAAGTGTGTCTATCGTCACGCAGCTGGGTCGAGTACTGGGGAGCAGTACAGTGGAAGCCTCTTCGTTCTGGACGTCGCAAAGATATCCACGAGCGGACGTCCCCATAACCCCACAGCTCTTGGCATACCTTCTGATGCAGAGTCTACTCGGTTGGCAGAAGTTGACCTCGTCCTTGCTGAGGAGATCTGCCCAGACATTCTCTACTCATGCTACAAATTTCGTAAGGATCATGACGTCCAGTGCCCTTGCCCACAGCAAGATCTCCTTTGCCAGAGCACAAAGGCTGAGAACTGTTTTCCTCCCTACTCTTCAAGTACGCCAGAGCTGTGGTGTTGTCTGAGTTGACTTGGACTATTCGACGAGAGACTTTTTCTTGGAAAAACTGGAGAGCTAAAACGATGGCTGCCATTTCCTTTAGGTTTATGTGCCAGGACACCTGTTCCCCTCTCCAGGTGCCTGCCACTTGTTTCCCCCTAATGATGCTCCCCATCCCGTGGTGGACGCGTCGGAGAACACACTAGGTCGGGGCTCTGAAGCTTGAGAGACCACGCCCTCCGACAGCTACACTGGATCTAGCCAACATCAAGATCAGTGATGTTTTACCTCTCCTGAAATTTCCAAGATCAGTGTAGATTATTGTTTTCTTTCCAATTGTACTTGAGAAAAAATTGTAACGGTCTGAGGTGCAGTCTCCCCAAGGAAACAAAACTTCTCCAGCGAGAAATGGGTCCCCAGTTTAGACTCATCCATTCCCCTCACCGAGCCCACCCGAATCTTTCCTTAGGAAGGCTAACACTTTGTCTAAGCCTTGCTGCTGACGTCCCTGGAACGGAAAAGCTCGAAAAGCCACTGAATCCATCTGAATCCCGATACACGATGGATTGGGTTGGGATCAGATGTGACTTTTCGAAATTCACCAGTAGTTCAGGGACTTCACCAAACGATTAAGAGTTTGAAAATCCTTCAGACACCGCGTTGAGTGGAGGCATGAATGAACCAGTCGTCCTTCGAAGATAACAATTGCGAAGTTAAGAGACTGAGGGGCCGCAGGCTGAAACTATTCTTCAAAAGAGGCTCGAAGCCATCGAACCAAGACCTCTTCTTCTTCTCAACTGACACACGTTCGGGAAGATGGTAACCGTGCTCTCTAGACAACCTCTGGAGAGCTGCATGAAATCTAGAGAGCAAAGGCAACTGGCGAAAGGGAGCGGAACGAGGAGAAGAAGGGACTGCCTGTACTCTTGATTGGCAGCCTATCATCCTTCCTCTCGCGATGTGGCTTTGCCCTTTCTCACTGCAATCAACAAAATGATATTGTTATGTTACAATAAAGTTTCATACATACTTACCTGGCAGATATATACATAGCTAAGACTCCGTCGTCCCCGACAGAAATTCAAATTTCGCGCCACTCGCTACAGGTAGGTCAGGTGATCTACCGGCCTGCCCTGGGCGTCAGGACTAGGAACCATCCCCGTTTTCTATCATATTTTCTCTCTTCCACCTTGTCTCCTGCGGGAGGCTGGGTGGGCCTTTAATTGTATATATCTGCCAGGTAAGTATGTATGAAACTTTATTGTAACATAACAATATCATTTTTCATACAATCAACTTACCTGTCAGATTATATACATAAGCTGATTGGCACCCTTCGGTGGAGGGTAAGAGACAGCTTCTATATGGATAGACAGGTAAACAACATATGTTGTAGGTATAAATAAAACCTGGTTCCTACCTGATAGGTGGTAGACTTCGTGGGTGTTTGCCCAGTAGTCTGCATCACCTCAAGAAACTTTTAGCGAGATATATGATCTATGGCCAAGAGTTCTTGTGGGTCTGCCGATGGGGTCGTTACCACTTACTCGGCAGAGCCTAAAAGGACTTTGTCAATGGGTGCTGATCCACTTATATGACAATACACCTTATGAAGGAGCACACAACCAATCCCGACCACCTGATCCTAACCATATGTTAGAAGTAAAGATTGTTAAGAGTTATCCCCGAACTCGTCACAACAACCGTAACTCAAAACCACTACGCACACATACATAATTTTCAAAAAAAAAAAATTTATACTCAACTAATTGGATATGGACAAGAATTCTCTTACTGAACAACATAGACGGCCGCCCGTGCTAGCCTAAGTCCTCCATTGTTGTTCGAAGAGACTCGACCATATCCAAAAAGAAGAAAAGTATATACATTTAAGGATTGGTGTCGGCTCCGTACCCAGAATCGTATCCGCCGATACGAAAGGACCTAGAGAAAAACACTTCCATATAGTCACACGCACGTCTTTTCAAGTAATAAGAGATGCAAATACTGAGTTGCATCTCCAAAATGTCGTATCTATGATGTTTTTTAAGCGACATATCTTATGAAACGAGAGAGACGTCGCTATAGCTCTCACTTCATGAGCTTTTACTCTCAACAGTTTGTAAAACTGTTCGTCAGGACAGGCCTATGAGCGTCTGTAATGACGTTTCTTACAAAGAATGCCAGCGCATTCTTGGACATCAGTCTTGTGGGGACTTTTACCGCGCACCAAAGACCTTGTCTAGAGCTTCCCATTTGATGCTTTCTCTGAAGGTAGAACTTCAGAGCTCTAACAGGGCATAGAGACCTCTCTGCTTCTCTGCCTACTAGACTCGACATGCCTTTGACTTCGAATGACTTAGGCCAGGGATTCGTAGGATTCTCGTTTTTCGCTAAAAACAGGGTCTTAAACGAGCAAATCGCTGAGTCTCCCTTGAATCCTACTTTATCCTGCAGAGCATGCAATTCACTAATTCTCTTGCCGTAGCTAAAGATAATAGGAATAGGCATTTTCGGGTAATGTCTCTAAACGATGCCCGATGAGGAGGTTCGATCCTTCCGATGACAGATACTTTAGAACTACGTCTAGGTTCCAGTTCGGAGGTACTGGTTCCTTAGACTTTGAAGTCTCAAAAGACCTTATGAGATCGTGGAGATCTTTATTATCCGCCAGATCTAATCCTCTGTTCCTGAAATACAGCCGAGAGCATACTTCTGTATCCCTTTATTGTGGATACGGCTAGATGAGATTTTCTCTCAGGAATAGCAGGAAATCAGCAAATTTCGCTATAGAGGTAGTGGAGGAGGACAACTTCTTGGATCCCCCCTACAACCACCTTCTAAATACCTCCCCTGTCGATTGGTATACTTTCGTAGTGGGTGGGGTTCTGCGTGCTCTCGCGATCGCGCTTGCCACTTCGCGAGAAAAGCCTCTCGCTCTGACAAGTCTTTCGATAGTCGAAAGGCAGTCAGAGCGAGAGCGGGGAGGTTTTGATGGTACCTCTTGAAGTGCGGTTGTCTGAGAAGATCCGTCCTTCCTGGTAGGGATCTTGGAAAGTCTACGATCCACTCTACCACTCCGTGAACCATTCCTGGGCCGGCCAAAAGGAAAAGGGGGCTATTAACGTCATCCTCGTCTCCTTTGACGCCACAAACTTTTTCATTACTAACCCCAGGATTTTGAATGGGGGAAAAGCATAAACGTCTACTCGAGACCAATTTAGCAGGAAGGCGTCTACCATAAGTGCTCTTGGATCTTCCACGACCGAGCAAAACACTGGGAGCCTTTTTTGAAATGAATGTTGCGAAGACCTCCACATGAGGAGTTCCCCACAGAGACCAGAGATCGAGACACACTTCCTCGTGTAGAGTCCATTCTGTATGAAGGACCTGGTTCCTCCTGCTGAGCCTGTCCGCCCTCACATTCCTTACCTCCCTGGTACGAACCTGTCATCAGGGAGATGTTTCTGTGAGACGTCCAAAGAAATAGGTCTCTCGTGAGCTCGTAAAGGTAACGAGGAGTGCGTCCCCTCCCTGTTTCCGAATGTAGGCACGTGCGGTGGTGTTGTCCACGTTTACTTGCACTACCTTGCTTGACACAGAGGTTCTAGGCTCTTTAAGGCAGATGTACGGCGAAGAGCTCTTTGCCGTTTCTGTGCCAAGACACCTGTGCTGGTTCCCAGGTGCCTGACACTTCCTCTGAACCTACTGTCGCTCCCCAACCTGTCTCCGACGCGTCGGAGAACAACACTAGGTCTGGGTTCTGTGTTCTTATTAGAGAGATCCCTTTGTTCTCTTCCAGAGGGCGCAACCACCACTGTGGTGTGACTTTATCTCCACTGGAATGGGAAAAACGTCCGACAGTTGTCCGGTGGTTTTCCAGCTCCAAGACCTCTTGAGGAAGAATTGAAGCGGACGTATATGAAGTCTTCCTAGAGGGAAGAATTGTTCTAGCGAGGAAAGCGTCCCCAGAAGGTTCAACCATTCCCTCGCCGACGTTTGTTGCTTCTCTAAGAAAAAGAGAGACTATCCGCAACCTTTTGCGATTCTCTCTTGCGAAGGAAAAAACTCGAAAACCCCGAGAATCCATCCGAATCTCCAGATAGACTAGGTCTTGTCTGGGGGTCAGCTGAGACTTCTCGAGGTTCACAAGCAATCCCAACGCTTTGATCAAATCCAGAGTTAACTTTAGGTCCTCCAAGCACTGTCTCTCCGATCTGGCCCTGATGAGCCAGTCGTCTAGATACATAGAGACATTCACTCCTTTGAGGTGAAGAAACCTCGCCACATTCTTCATCAGGCTTGTGAAGACCTGAGGAGCTGTGGCAGGCCGAAACACAAGGCTCTGAACTGAAAGATCCTTCCCCCGTCATGAACGGAGGTACTTCTTCGATGAAGGGTGGATCGGGACGTGAAAGTAGGCGTCCTGGAGATCTAAAGACCCTCGTAATGACGCCATGACTGAAGCAGAAGTCTCCATGGAGAACTTCTCCTTCTGAACAAATTTGTTCAGAGAGCTGACGTCCAGTACTGGTCTCCAGCCTCCCGAGGCTTTCGCCACAGAAAAAGGCGATTGTAAAACCCGGGGAGTGTTTGATCCCGTACCAATTCTATCGCTCTCTTGTCCACATTTGTTCCACCATCGATCGAAGAGTATCCCTAGCACAGGATCCTTGTATTTGGCTGATAGTTCCCATTGGTATTGACGTTAGGGGAGGAGTGTTCAGGAAAGGGATACGATATCCCCTCCTTAAGATCGCCAAAGATGACGCTTCTCTTGTCCGATGCAGCAACAGGTTTCTTTCTTGCTGACTGCGTCAGCAGATCCTGAGTTGCCTTCTCAGTTAAAGAATGCGCAATGTCCTTTACTAACTGAGAAGGAACAAAAATCAGATAGAGGCGCATAGAGAACTGCTGCTCTCTGAGCATGTGAGACTGCCTTTGTTAAAGAAAGGCGCCATATACAGTCCTTTTCTTTAAAAGACCTGCCCCAAACAAGAGGAGATTTCAAAAAGATCCATCCTGTACCGCCTTGTCAATACAAGACAATATGCATAACAGGGCTCCAGGTTCGATTCCTTCCGAATCATGGGCTTTCTTGGACATCACCCCAAGGGACCAATCTAGAAGTTAAAAACTTCCAATACACGAAAGCGTCCCTTGAGGAGATGATCCAGTTCCGAAATTCCCCACGTAATCCGTGCAGAATTGAGACTTTGACGCCTTGAAGCGTCAACCAAAGTCGAAAAAAAAACTGTTTCGGTTGTAGAAGGGAGAGCAATACCCATATTTTCTCCCGTCCGATACCAAATGCCCTCTTTTCCCAGCTAATCTTGCTGGAGGCATGCAGAAGACTGTCCTCACTAGTCTTTCTTAGACTTCATCCATGAGTCTAAGGAATGTAATGCTCTCTTCATCGATATGGTGGGTTTCATTTTAAGAAAAGACGAAGGCTTCTTCGTCTTAGCACTGGAAAAGAGCGAGCGAGGAGAAGGAGGAGCGGCAGGCGTCAACTTGTCTCCGTACTCCTCAAGAAGTAGGGTAGTCAACACCTTATAGTTAGACAGACCTTCTCTTCCACTATATTCGTCATCCGAGTTTTCCTCTAACTCGGGATCTAAAAGCGTCTCCTTTCCGAACATTCTTCTTCTTGCGGAGACAAACTCTAACAGGAGAGGGCTAAGGGAATGATATAATCCTTCCTCTTTCCCGCTCTAATAGTCCTTGGAAGGCGTCATAAGCTTCGGCTTCTCTAGAATTTTAGAGAGACTTCATGCTTACATGACGCTTCCCTTTCGCCAAGCGTCATGGATGACGTCTTTTGCTGACGTCTCGATGACGCTTCGCGCTTGGAAGACGCTCCGCTCTCCAAAGGCGTCCTACTTGGCGTCATAATATTGGACGGAGCGTCATGTCTATGCTCCGTTTCAAAGGGCGCTTTCGCGTCTAAAAAAGACGTCTTACGTCTCTCTGGCGTTACGAAACTCTCGTAAGGCACCTGTTCTCTCTCTCGCACTAGACGCTTCTGTAAGACGTTTTAGCCGTTTCCCGTCTGTATGACGCTTGTCGTTTGAACAAGTAAGAGAGGACGAGACCTCTTAATTGGAAGCGTCACGTCCTTCCGACGTGGCGCTAAAACTCCCACTCGAGATGACAGTTTCTCTTGAACTGCTATATGATCTTGACGCTTCTCCCACGTCCAGTGCATGACGTCTTTCGTCATCACTAATCGGTGGAGAAGAAGGAAAGGGTACTTCGCGTACACTTCAGGTGACTCTGACGCCCCCTTCGCTTTCTTGCTAGAAGACGGAGCGTCATCTGAGAAACGCTCTGGACTAGAATCCATGTCAGGCGGCGTTCATATGACGCTTCAGCGGTCTCGACAAGTTTCGATCCTTCCACCCTCGTTAGGTGAGAGAGGGAGAGGACGAGAAAACACTCGCGAAGGACGCTTTTTCTATAGCGCCCTTGAGCCGCCTGCAACGAAGCAGAGCTAGCGAAGGGAGTCGATCGTTGGGGATTCCCCACAACCTCCTTAAGGCTTTCGACTTTCCTTCTCCTCTGGGCTCGTGAGCTTGGAAGAGGTCTAGGCCTGGGAGCGTCGCAGGGACGATCAAACGCCCCCTCCACAACACTGGGAGAACTCACTTCACTGTAATGCTCACTTTCACTAGCCTTACCTTTGAAGTCAGCCATCTTGGACTCATGTCTCTAATTGGTAGCTTCAGATTGGCGATTTTCCGATGCGAATCCGAAAAAGCACTCTGAGAATGAGATACATAGGGAGAATTCTTACATTCAGTAGGATTAGAATTATCAGTGAAAGGCTCAATAGGCCTTGAACTCACAACTTTCAATCGTCTAATTCTATCCCTCTCTAACTTCTTCAAATAAGAAGTCAAAGTCTTCCACTCTTCTGCATTCAATCCCTCGCATTCCTTACAAGTATTAATAGCAGAACACTGAAACCCCCTATATTTACGGCATACAGTGTGAGGATCAACCGAAGCTTTCGGTATCCTCACCCCGCAGCCTACATTCACACACATTCTCACACTCACATTAGAATCAGACATACTGAGAAAAATACAAAAGAGTTATTCCAAAAACAGTCCACTGTAGCGAATCACGATCCAAATACGTCACCAAAAAGCCGAAAAACGATGATCAAAGGATGAAAAATGAATCTAAGTCAGGAGGTAATAACAAAACAAAGTGATACCACCGGCGACAGAGAAAATATGATAGAAAACGGGGATGGTCCTAGTCCTGCCGCCCAGGGCAGGCCGTAGATCACCTGACTACCTGTAGCGAGTGGCGCGAAATTTGAATTTCTGTCGGGGACGACGGAGTCTTAGCTATGTATATATCTGACAGGTAAGTTGATTGTATGAAAACAAGTTGTTGTTGCAAAGACACAATCATCCTTTTCGATGGAGAACATTCCTTCTCAGGCAAAAGGTGATCCTTTGAGAAGACGATGGGCGAGGGAAGCCCTCCTCCTTCTCACATGGACTGCCAAGGATATATCTTAGGAGCGACCGAAGCGCTCAAAAGCATACTCATCGGAAGACGTCCTCTCCGGTGAAGATCGCAACACAGTAGAAAAGAGAGAGGACGTGAAGCGTCCCCCTCCCTGAGACCATACATCATACATCTTAGCTTCTCTTTTACTGCGGAAAGTCTTCCAATTTGCCCAGGAGACGACTGCAAAGCAGAAGGAGCTAACGGACGAGAAG
This sequence comes from Macrobrachium nipponense, assembly GCF_015104395.2. Classification (NCBI taxonomy): domain Eukaryota; kingdom Metazoa; phylum Arthropoda; class Malacostraca; order Decapoda; family Palaemonidae; genus Macrobrachium; species Macrobrachium nipponense. Next base: position 27,934,528 of record NC_061110.1, on the reverse strand, counting down.
CGTCCCCCTCCGAGGAACCAAAGACGACGGGACGCCTGTGCGACCTATAGCGTCTTCGTTCTCCTCAGAGGGAGCGAGGACCCTCCGAGAGTTTCCAACTCCTGCGCGGGGAGGACGTCTCTGAAGACTAAAGTAATCTTTCAAGATTCAAATTCTATGAGATTATGAGCCATGACATCACCTATAGACGAATCTTGACTATGAGAGATGTTCAGAATCATTTTCTAGATGATCTATGCTATTCCAGTTTTTCTGCAAGAAAAACTGGAGAGGTGTGAATTTCAGTCTATTCAGGGAAAACAAACTTCTCCAGCGAGGGAAATGGTCCCCTGCAATTCATTCCTTCCCTCACCGAGCATGTTTCCTTCCCTAATAAGGCTGCGTTTCACTTAAACAGGAGTAATTTGAAGACACTGTAGAAGATTGTTCATTTGTTTCTTCCTAAAAGTCTCCTTCCTGAGATCCATTACTATTCTCTGATTCTCGGCGAATGTCTGAAGAAGCATTACGTTGTGCGTCCATCCAAGCGTCCTGCCGAGCGTCGCGCTCGGCGCTGTCGTATTTGCAGCGGAAGGAGTCCCCTTCATAATCGAGCAAGGGACGTCTCGGCGAGCTACAATTGACTACATCTCTTGCACATCATTCCTTGTTCGAGGGTAAATCATGTGTGCTATGCCGCTGTAGACTCGGACAGAATTCTGTTACCATGCGGTAAACAGAACCGAAAAAGGTCTAATACATATATATATATATACATACACACACATATACATTTACACATATATCTATACAATATATATATACTATACACATATATATATACACATACTACATCATATATATAATTTATTTATTTATTTAATTTTTTTTTATGAAAAAATTCTCGCAAAGTGAAGATGTTCAGCCATGTATGCTAGAATTCCCCTCAACACCCGAGCTAAGGCCGTGATTGTAGGGTAGAAAATAAGCGGTTAGTCCGTCAATCCCGCAGGAGGAGAGAGACGTTAACCTACGCGCCATGGCAGACAATCAGATAGAACTGAGCACTGGCATTACGCATTAGTGACAGCAGACTCAGAGAATGTTCGTCGTTCTCGCACTGCTCTGCCTGAGTTGCCACCTACACCATTCTACGAATGAATAGGTTTACTATCATTATAGAGCAGAAAACTGAATTTGCTAAATATAAAAGGCTAACTTGGTATTTTTTTGTCATAACATTACCTTAAATGTTTAAAAATAGGGAAACTGGCAACCCCTGAATAGTTGCAGGGAGAACCGATTAAATGTAATAAGAATAATCGTACTCTCGGTTGTCCTCCGTAGGAGTAACTATGGTATGAGTATATAACTTGAACCATACAACCGTTTGATAGTAATATGACGTAAGGGCAAAAATAATATTACTATAATACAACATCGCTTGTTCAACCTTTACCCGGCAGATTATATATATACATATATCTGACTGGTAAGTTTTATGAACAAACGTAGAGTATTTTAGACACTTGGACAGCTACCTCCCTACTACATTCTGCCTCACCGAGGTAGGGAGAGCCATCACGCGGTAGTGTTTTGTCAATGAGAAATTATACGCTTACGCGATAGAATGAACACTCATGGCATTATCACTATACTTCACTACACTACTATAACTTTCCAATGCAAACATGATTCCAGGCTACGCAAAGATTTAAGAATCACAGATAGGGTATTATCCTCCAAAGACACTATTGTAGGGCCCGAAGGCATCACAGGTCTTTGGAGGGATAAATTCTACTGGACGGGTAACTTGTGTTACACGCCTGGAGGAAGACCTTACACTATCACGTTCTAGTTTACGTACCTATGATTCATAAGCCTTCCACGCAAGAATCAGACATATTTTCACACTCGTTTGCAGCGCTCATCAAAACATACAAACATGTTTCCTACAATTCGCGCACACTGTATGAGGGTATACCGAAGTTTTCGGTAGCCTAACCTTGCATTCTTCCACACAACATGGACTCTGGCCTAGTCGAACTAGATCCAGACATCGTAAGTTTAAGGAAAATCAAGCCAAAATAAAAACAATCCACAATTAGCGTATGCCTAACCACCGATCCTAATCAAATAACCAAAAATCAATCGGGATACTCAAGTGACCAAAAGTGTTCCAAAATCCAATGACGGAGGTGCAGAAAACACTTGTTGACTGCACCGGCGACAGAAAATATCTGACAGAAAATGGGAATGGTTCCTTACGCACCTCCAGCGGCGGGAATGGGTACTACCACCTGGCCGACCACTGCGTGTGCCGGGGAGTTTGAAATTCTGTCGGACTTCGGAGAATACAGCTATATATATATCTGGCAGGTAAGATTCATGAACAAACTTAATTGTATCATTACAATATCATTTTGTTCATGAAACTTACCTGTCAGATATATATATAGCTGAATCCCACCTTTGGTGGTGGGAGTAGACAGAATAGAAGATTTTAGGAAACATATATATGCAGATAAATGATATCTTGATCCTTACCTGTTAGCATAGCTGAACTTCGTTGGTTACTTACTGCGCGTAAGTCTGCTTGTGCTATTAGATTTGCCAGCGAGGTACAGACCATATATGCTGGTGCACTCAAGATGATCTGTCACGGGGGCGTTGACCACGATGACTAGACCATTGACCATACAATGAGGGCAACGAAGTAAAAAACCACCTGGCCTAGTCTACCAAAGGTATACCACTAAACTAGACTAAAGAAGGGAGATCCGCCTCGGGCGGTCAACCCCACAAACCAAAAAACACACACGATTAAAAGCTCACCTAACCACTAAAGGAAAGGATGAGTGCTACCGTCCTGCCCCCAAAACAGTGTCTGCAGCGACGTATGGTCCAAGCGACGAGAAATGTTCGTATGTCGCTTTCACCTCCCGCAGGTAGTGTGAAGCGAACACCGAGTTGCTCCGCCAATATGTGGCACTCAAAATGTCACTGAGTGCCATATTCCTGTGAAAGGCTATCGAGGTCGAAATAGCCATCACCTCGTTGGGCATTCTACTTTTTAACAGCTTCATGTCACTATCACTACATGTGGAATGAGCTTCCTTAATGGTTGTCTCTCAAGAAGAAAGAAAGCGCGTTCTTTGACATGGGAAGATCTGGCTTCTTAACCGAGCACCACAAGTTGCCTGAAGGTCCTCTACGTCCTTCGCTCTGTCTAGATAGAATTTGAGAGCCCTGACAGGGCACAGGACTCTCTCTGGCTCATTACCCACGATCTCTCTTTCAAACCCCTTGATTTCAAATGTCCTTGGGCAAGGGTTGGACGGGTTTTCGTTCGTTGCTAACAACATAGGCTAAAGAACAAACAGCATCGAGTTCTTAAACCCAACATGCTGCTTATAGCCTGGATCTCACTAACTCTCTTCGCCGTCGCCAGAGCAGTTAGAAAAAGTGTCTTCCTTGTAAGGTTTCTAAGCGAAGCTAAGTTGAGCGGTTCAAAATACTGGACGTCAAAAACTTTAGAACAATGTCTAAGTTCCAAGAAGGGACTCTTGGTTGAGGTACCTTCGAAGTCTCGAAAGACTTAAGAAGATCATGAAGGTCTCTGTTGTTGGCTAAGTCCAGTCTCTATGCCTAAAGGACTACAGAAAGCACACTTCTGTAGCCTTTTATCGTAGGCACCGCTAAGCGAACTTCATTTCTCAAGTAGAGAAGGAAGTCTGCGATCTGGCTCACAGAGGTAGAGGTGGAGGAAATGTCTTTCTTCCTGCACCAGCTCCGGAAAACAGCCCACTGGATTGGTATACGGCAATAGAAGAAGGTCTTCTTGCCGTTGCGATTGCTTTCTTTCGCCACTGGTCTTGAAAAACCCCTCACTCTGGCCAACTTCTGGATAGGTCTGAACGCAGTCAGACTCAGAGCGGGGAGGTTTTTTGTGATACCTCGAAGTGGGGCTGTTTGAGTAGATCTATCCTGGGAGGCAGAGTCCTCGGAAAGTCTACAAGAAAGGGACATGACCTCTGTGAACCAGTCAGTCGCTGGCCAGAAGGGGGCGATGAGAGTCATCCTCATTCCCTCTGATGCCGCGAATTTTTCTTATTACTTCCCCTAGGATCTTGAACGGGGAAAGGCATATACGTCTAGTCCCGTCCAGTCCCAAAGAAGGGCGTCTACTGCTACTGCTGCCCCGGGTCTAGAAACTGGGTGAGCAGTACAGCGGGAGTCTCGTTGTCCTGGAAGTTGCGAAGATGTCTACGAGAGGACATCCCCATAAACTTCCACAACCTCTGGCATATTTCCTGATGAAGGGTCCACTCCGTCGGCAGAAGTTGACCTTGTCGACTGAGCAGATCTGCACGGACGTTTTCTACCCCTGATATGAATCTCGTCAGTATAGAGACGTCGTGTGCCTTCGCCCATAACAGGATCTCCTTTGCAAGGAGAACAGGGATCGAGAGATGGGTTCCTCCCTGTTTCTTGAGGTATGCCAGGGCTGTGGTGTTGTCCGAAGTTGATCTGCACCACATTGCCGGAGACTTCGTTCTGAAAGAAACTGGAGCGCCAGATGAACTGCTGCCAGCTCCTTGAGGTTTATGTGCCAGGGACACCTGTTCCCCTCTACAGGTGCCTGACAACTTCCTTCCCCCCAGTGTTGCTTCCCCACCCGTGGAAGACGCGTTCGGAAAACAACACTAGGTCGGGGTTCTGAAGCTTGAGGGACAGACCCTCTGCGAGCTTCAAAGGGTCGGTCCACCATCTTAGGTGTTCCTTTACCTCTTCCGATAACACCAGAATCGAATCCAAAGTGTTTGGTGCTTCCAATTGTCGGCAAGGAAGAATTGAAGAGGTCTGAGGTGCAACCTCCCCCCTAGGGAAACAAACTTCTCCAGTGAGGAAATGGTCCCCCAGCAGACTCATCCATTCCCTCACCGAGCATGATTCCTTCCCAGAAAGGTTGACACTTTGCTTAGGCAATCTAGTGTCGCACCCCTGGGACGGAAAAGCCCGAAAAGCCACTGAGTCCATCTGAATCCCCAGATAGACTAAAGACTGAGAAGGGGTCAGATGTGGACTTTTCGAGGTTCACCAGAAGCCCCCACCCCAGGACTTCGTTAACGACAAAAGTCGTGTGAAGGTCCTCCAGACACCGGTCTTTCGAGGAGGCTCGTACGAGCCAGTCGTCCAGGTAGAGAGAGATCCTGACATTGGAAAGATGAAGCCACCTCGCAATGTTCTTCATCAGTAGGGTGAATACCATGGGAGCAGTGCTGAGTCCAAAGCAGAGAGCCCTGAATTGAAACACTTTTCCTTTCAGGACAAACCGCAGGTATTTCCTGGACTGGGGGTGGATGGGGACGTGGAAATACGCGTCCTGGAGATCTAGTGAAGCCATCCAATCCCCCGGTCTCAAGGCTCCCATCACTGAACTGAGGGTCTCCATCTTGAACCTCTGCTTGATGACAAAGAGGTTCAGGTTGCTGACATCGAGTACCGGTCGCCATTCCCCGACTGCTTTGGCACCAGGAACAGTCTGTTGTAAAATCCGGGCGAATTCAAGTCGGAGAACCTGTTCTACGGCGTGTTTCACGATCATCTGATCTAACAGATCGTAAAGCACTTGTTGCTCTCCCCGATAGGAAGGAGACATGTCCCTGGGTGTCGTAGACAGCAGGGGGTGGTTTCAGGAACGGGATCCGGTAACCCTTCTTTAAGATGTCCACGGACCATTTGTCCGCACCTCTCTCTTCCCAGGCTTGCGCAAAAAGCTGAAGCCTGGCTTCCAACCGGTGACTGAAGGACTTCTGCTTCACTTCTTGTTCTTGGCCAGCGCCGTGGCTCTGCCTCTGGAAGTGCCTCTTCCTCGAGGGGGCTGGTCCTCGAGGAAGAACTACCTCGAAAGGGCTTCGATTTCTTGAGAATCGAAACTCCCGAGGACGAAGGAACCGCAGGTCCTCCTTGAAGATTGTGCGAGGAGATCTTGCGTGGCCTTCTCCTGATAGACTGGTCGCAATGTCTTTTACCATAGCCTGGGGGAAAGAGATGATCCGAAAAAGGAGCGAAGAGCAAGTCTGCTTTCTGTGACGGAGAAACAGATTTCGCTGTAAAATTGCAAAACAGGGATCTCTTCTTCAGAGCCCCTGTGCAAAAGTGAGCTGTAAGCTCCTCCGAACCATCTCTGACGGCCTTGTCCATGCACGACATTACGCTGGACAGCTCCCCCAGACTATCGAGTCGGAACTCCTAGACTTGGCATCCAGAACTCCCAAACACCAATCTAGAAAGTTGAAGACCTCTAACATCCAAAAGAGGCCTTTAAGGTGGTAGTCCATTTCCGTAGTAGACCATGAAACTTTCGAAGAGGACAGGTGAGACCTCCTCGAGGCATCCACAATGCTGGCGAACGTAGTCCTTGGGCTGACGAGGGAAGTCTAATACCTACGTCTTCTCCCGTCTCATACCAAATGCCAGCCTTCCCACTAAGTCTCGAAGGTGGCAGGGCAAAAGAAGTCTTTCCCTGAGACTTCCTTTTCTCCATCCAGTCATGGACCTTACGAAGAGCCCTCTTAGTTGAAAGGGACTTCTTCATCCTGACGAATGCCGAGACTTGTTGATCTTGGACGAAGAAAGTTGTGAAGGAGGAGAGCGAGGAGCTCCGGGTGAAACGTCTCTCCAAACTCTGATTGAAGAAGGCGGGTCAAAACCTGGTAGTCGGAAGAGGACTGCCGCCAAAGGTTTCTCGTCATCCACTTCAACCGAAGCGTCACTAACCTCTGCTTCCGACACAGGTGAAGTTGGAGGCAAATAGGCTGGACCAAGACCTATCTGGTCTAAGTTTCCACGAGGCGCGTTGCTGTGAAGTGGAAGGTAAAGCTGACTCATTAATAGAAACTCCGGTCGTATCTCTAAGACCCGGAGCAACTTGCAAAGACTCATCACAAACAGGTGGGAGGCGACGAAACTCCACATCTTCGTCCGCCACCCGACAGCGTCCGCTGGCGCACACCTGGCGTCCATGGTGCACACCTGTTGGCGTCCACTGGCGTATACCTGGCGTCCACTGGCGCAGCCTGGCTGCAACTAGCGCGGATTGGCGTCCACTCGCGCGCTGCTGGCGTCCGATGGCGCCCGCTTGGCGTTCCACTGGCGTGCGAATGACATTAAACTAAGGCGCGCATAACATCTCGTGCGCGCTCTGCTTCCGCTGGAGCACATCTTAGATGCAACTGGCGTTCGCTTGGCTTCCGGACCGAGCGTCAGGAACGTGAACTTGCACCGAAGTGTTCACGCAACAAGTATTCAAGCTCTCGCACCGCAAGCTTACGAGCGGGTCAATACCGCTTCATGCGCCCGAGCGAGCAAAATCCTCTTCACGTCCTCCAGAGAGCCGCTGGGGAGTCGCACGAAACTCTAGCAGGCGAAGAAGAAAGTGGAGAGATAGCGAGCGAGGAGAGGGAGAGGGAGACCTTCTAGATCTCATTCACAGGCAGAACGGTCATCCTTTCTCCTGGGACGTGGTTGCGTCCCTTTCTTAGCAAGAGCATCAGCAAGCTGTTGCTGCAAAGAGCGCAGGATCTCAGTAGGAGAGGATTCCTTGTCAGGTGACGGGCTGATCCTGTGAGAAGGCGAGGGGCGAGGGGACGCCTTCTTCCTTCTCCCAGAAACTGCCGTAGCACGCGCTCGAGAGCGACTGGGGCGCTCAACAAAGTCATCATCCGATGACTCCTTACGCTTCTGTGGCGGGGAAGGCTGCGAACACACTCTCAGGCGATGATCGCTCTCGAGAGCCAAAACTGGACGTGAAGCGTCACGATCACCAACGCTCCTTTCAGCGGGCGTGAAATAGAATGAGAGCTCCACCCCTTGTGCGGGGAGGAAGCCTTTGAAGAAGAGAAACACTCTTTCAGGAGGCGTGCACGCGCACGCTCCTTGGCAGTCTGTGTAACGTCAACAGATACTGCCGAAGGCACGTCAGATTGGTGGGCGTTCCCCATAACCCTCCTGCGGCTTTCGACATGCCCTCTCCCTGAAACCTGGGAGTCCGGCAGCGGTCTAGGCCTAGAGGCGAAATGGGGCCGATCTGACGCACCCTCCACCAACGAAGGAGCAACTGTCACTGCACTTTGCACCTTCACTTTTGCCTTCTAAGGCAGCACTTTAGATTCTAAATTACGAATCGACTCTAAGATAAGTATAAGGGTATTACCCTCTACAGACACTGTTTCAGGGCCCGAAGGCAACACTACAGGGTTAGGAGTAGTGATTAAAGGAGGGTTAGTAGGAGAAACATGAACTTCCTGCCGTTTACCTGAAACGCTCCTGGAGGAAGACCTCCTTAACCTATCCCGTTCAAGCTTACGCAGATAGGACTCATACGCTCTCCATCCAGAATCAGAAAGGACACTCACATTCCTTGCAGCGACTTTCATACATGCAATCATGCTCTCTGCAACTCTTACACAAAGTATGAGGGTCTACTGATGCTTTCAGTAGCCTACCTCGACAATCACTCTTGGTACAAAACCTGGCGCTAGCCGAACTAGAACCAGACATCTTATTTAAAGAGAAATCAAGCCAAAATCAATCAAATCCACAATTAACGTGTGCCTAGCCACCGATCCAAAAGTCAAGATACCAAAAAATCAAAAAGGGGGGTACTTATAGTAGCCAAGTTTCCTAAATTCAAGACGGAGGTGCTGAAAACTGTGTTTTACAACACCGGCGACAGAAAAATTATGAATAGAAATGGGAATGATTCCTGATACCCGCTCCCAGCGGCGGAATGGGTACTAACCACCTGACTCCCACTACGTGTGTCGTAAGTTTTTTAATTTCTGTCGGACTTTGGAAAATACAGCTATATATATATCTGACAGGTAAGTTTCATGAACAAATTAAGAAATGTATATTAGAAGACAAAATGACAATTTGTCGAAAATTGCATTTTCCTAACTATACAAACCTGAGGTCCTTTAACAATAGGAAGGTAACTAGCGGCAGCTGGGACGGTCGTAAGCTTCGAACAAGGGGAGAACGGTAGTTAACTGCTTGTCCGATCGTGCGCGCGCCCGCGCGCCCCGAGAGGTGAAGAATCACTTTTGCTTTAGGCCCATGCAAAAAGTTGCAGAGTGAGGGGTGGCGATGAGGTGGGACTATATGTAAAGGACCTCAGGTTTGTATAGTTAGGAAAAATGCAATTTTCGACAAATTGTCATTTGTTCCGATACGTAATACAAACCCTCGGTCCTTTAACAATAGGAAGACTCACTTCTTGGTGGGAGGAATCTGAGTCTTTTTGGTGAACGGAGACTGGTGTTCGTCCAACCCTGGAGTGCCTCCCTGGTCGTAAGAGCAAGGGAGGGATCCAAACCTCTGTCCGATTGATCGGGGTGTGCACCGCAGGATCAATGGTCAGACCTCTGGGCCAAGTACTAAGAGAGAGGCAAGCATATCTCTTCGTACCATGCAAGCAAGAACTTGTTCCTGTTTGCAAGAGACAATCATAAAAATGATGGGTTTGTCTCAATTTGGCATCCACTTCCTCCCCCTTGTTGGAGGAAGTGGTGGATATTTACTCCTATCCCTACTGAAAGGGATAGGATGGTGCTCTATTGAGTAGCTCACCTGCATCTCGTCCTTACCCAGCAGGGTGACGACCGTGTCCCTCTACCCAAGGTAGAGGGAAGAAAAAAGAGGGAAGAGAGCCAGTCACACTCTCATTCCTCATCCATTCTTACGGTCACACCAGGACTCGATGCTGTTCAGCCTGCGAGGGTCTGGGTTAACTACACAACGTGTTGAGCAACCACCACGGTCCCAAGGCAAAAGATCCAAGGAACTGTGGGCAATATCCTGAAGGTAGAAGGAGGTGCATGCGGTCCGGTTTGGACCAGGCGCCTTCCTGCCTTCATTACCTGCGCCACGGAGAAGTTCTTGCGGAACGCGAGAGAATGATGAAGAGGCGTCCACACTCATCCTGGGTGGCGAGTTTCTTCAGACAGCTCCGTCGCACCTTCACAGGACAAAGCAGCATAGCCTTCGTATCGGAGGCGGTGACGTCCATTAGGGAGGGTATTGTGAAGGACTCGAACCAATCGTCAGTTACCGAAGGGTTCTGAGTCTTCGCTACGAAGATCGGTACGAACTCGAGCGTCACAAATCCCCATCCCTTTGTGCTTGACTTCTCAAGAGAAGTCATGCAGTTACCTAAGACGAAAAGAAAGGGAATAGTCGTATGACCTATCCCTCTTCTCGACTTTGGTTATGTACAGTACTCATACTGACAAGCTATTAAGACGAAGTAATGATTGCTCTGGAACAACCGAACTAAGTCCACAGCATAGTTCGTAAAAACCTGACTCGGACGCTCTGACAGCTGCCGACTGACTGGTTCGGAATCAGTAGAGCAAGTTGTCCAAGCATCCGGGTAAGTCACGTGACCTTCGCCCTTTAAAGAGTTATGCTGAGAGACCAAACAAATAAAATATTTGTTAGTCACCGATGCCGGACGGCGCGGCGATGATTCTCTTAATGCATAAGCTCAAAAGGCGAAAGTCAATTGCCTTCAAAAGACCGAGGTCCCTGATGGCAAGAAAATCTCATAGACGTTGAATCTCAGCTTAAGGAGAAACAACACTATGTGACGTTGAAGACGAAGGTAGGCAATGAATGCAACCTACGTCTTCCAGCTGAATCGAGAGAAGGAATCTCAAGATTCTAAACCTGTGCTTACAAATGACTGAAAACGCTAACGCCATTTCATGCTGTCCGTTGTGCAATGAAAGCGGGGCGTTCTTCAGTAATGAAACACAGGGGAGAGCCGCTTGAAGAACTGCTTCTCATGGGCTGAACGTTTGGAAGTAGAGCTGGCAGGTGTGGGGAGTAGGCGATGTCTTTCAATAACATCTGCTAATCCGGGGTGAACAATGAACAATTGTACACCTCCGAATACAAGATATTTTGAGGACAAACTCAGATTCCGCAAAAATCATTCGCATTATATTTGGGATACGATGCAGCAAGAGACTATTACAGAATTTCTGTTACCGTGCGGTAAACAGAAAGATGAGAGCGAATAGATATCTCTGTTTAAAATTCTCGCAATACCGAAGACGATGAATACTAGCGTTTCTCAGCAGTAGATGGTCATTCATGTATGCGAGAATGAAATTTTCATTATTAAAATGAAGTTTTATTGTATACTTACCGAACAATTATAGAGCCGTGATTTCCACGAGCGGCAGGATACTAAATTCAAATTTAGCGCGTCGCGTCGCAACACTGGTGGTGATGACGTCATCTCCCTCCACTCGCGGGAGAACCAGGTACAACTGCCCAGGTGAATCCAATTCTTTCTGCCCGTCCGTCCACCTAAGGGGAGGAGGGTGGGTATAATCATAATTGTTCGGTAAGTATACAATAAAACTTCATTTTTAATAATGAAAATTTCATTTTTATTGTAGTGTCTTACCGAACAATTATAGAGCTGATTACACATTTATGGGAAGGTGGGATTCAGTGGACCACTAGTATTTTTAAATGGTTACATTTATTGCAATACCAGTAAACACTCAAGGTGTCTGTTGTACCTTACCTTGTAAGAGAGCTACAGCAGACTGTTACTGCCTCTGGTCGGTGCTCTTCTTACTATTGTAGAGGAATTGGAATTTGACCAAAGTTAGCCTCTACAGGAGTGGAATCCTTCCGTAGTTCAAGCGAGTCAAGGCTGACTGACGGAGGATAGTAACAACAAAGATTGCCCTTGCCCTGGGCTAAGACCAGAAATTCAATCATACAAAACATTTGTCAACACACCAGATTTAAAAACAATATACCCAACCATTGTAAAATCTGACCTAACAACTGGTGAGTATCCCAGGTACTCAGTACCCCCAGCTTCCCTTGAACTCGACAACCTATTCAAGGTTAAAAGTTAGCATAGAGGTGACGACCCCTGTGCCGTTTCTCCCAACACCATGCCAGAAACCGCCACGGACCTAACGTTTTACAATTCTCGAAAACGTTTCTATCTCTTTGAGATAATGACTCGCAAAAACCGAATTCGATCTCCAGAACGTGCTCTGAAGAATCGAAGCTAAAGATAAATTCTTTCTGAATGCTAAAGAAGTTGCCACTGCTCTAACCTCGTGAGCTTTAACTCTCAGAACGGAAAAGATTGTCGTTCTCGGACTGCGAGTGAGCTTCCCTGATAAGCTCTCTAATAAAGAACGATATAGCATTCTTAGAAAGAGGACGAGAGGGATTTTGAACCGAGGTCCAGAGCTTAGAAGATTGTCCTCTGATACCCTTAGTGGAAAACAGATACTGCTTAAATAGCCCTGACTGGACATAAGAGCCTTTCTTCCTCCTCATGTCCAACCAAATCAGATAAGTTTCCTTACCACAAAACTCTCGGCAAAGGATTAGAAGGGATCTACATTTTTTTGGTAGAAAAGGTCAAAGATACGAAATACAGCATTGCCTTGAGAGAAAACCGACTCTTTTGTCTATAGCGTGCAATTCGCTGACACGCTTAGCAGAAGCTAGTGCAATAAGAAAGAGTGCCTCTTCAGTCAAGTTCCTGAGTGAAGCGACTTCAAAGGCTCAAACGGTGGCCCCATGAGGTTAACAATTAAGCACCACATCTAAGTTCCAAGCCACTGTATCTTGCGGGAGCTTAGTGGTTTCGAAAGACCTAATGAGGTCCGACAGATCTGAATTGGAGGAAATATCCAAACCTCGATGTCGAAAAACCGAAGAGAGCATGGCTCTATATCCTGATCGTCGAAGGAGCCAGTTTCTTAGAGTTCCTAAGAAATAGAAGAAAATCTGCTATTTCTGTTAAAGAGGTCGCAGAAGTAGAGACTTTAGCACTTCTACACCACTCTCTGAAGATTCTCCACTTCCCTTGATAGAGTTTGTTAGAAGAGCGATAGCTTCTGCAGCTCTTCTTGAAAATCTTTCGCTCTGACAAGATTCCGGACAGTCTGACCCTGTCAGAGCTAGAGCGGACAAGTTTTGGTGGAACCTCTTGAAGTGAGGTTGTTTGAGAAGCCACTTCTCTGGAGGAAGAAGTCTGGGGAAGTCTACTAACAACTGGAGAAGGTCCGGGAACCACTCTTTCCTGGGCCAAAAGGGAGCGATTAACGTTAGCGTTACATTGCTGTGCGACATGAACTTGTTCAGCACCTCTCTTATTAGACCGAACGGAGGGAATGCATAAGCTTCCAGACCCGACCAATCCAACAGCATTGCTCCACCGACCAAAGCTAGAGGATCTGGGACTGGAGAACAAAAAGAGAGGAAGACGGTTGTTCCTCGATGTCGCGAACAGGTCTATTGACGGTCGTGCCCAAAGGCGCCAAAAGTTTCTGACAACAATCTGTTGTCCAAAGTCCACTCCCAGAGGTAAACACTTGCTGTTGACGACTTAACTCGTCCGCCAGGACGTTCATCTTTCCCGGAACAAATCTCGGGACTAGCTGAACCTTCGCTTCGTTTGACCACAGGAGGAGATCCTTGGCTACTTCGTACAGAGAGAAAGACTGAGTAACCCCCCCCTGTTTCCGCACTACGAGAGAGCCGTGGAGTTGTCGGAATGCACTGCCAACCCTACTCGGCCTCTACTAAGCTCCAAAACGAAACTGTCCTGCCCCCAGCCCTAAGAAAATTGCAACAGTTCCTTTACATTTATGTGGAACTTCTTCTCCTTCTCCGACCAAAGCTCCTGAAGTCCGTTGATTTCCCAGTAGGGCTCCCCAACCTGTGTCCGATGCGTCGGAAAAGAACTGTAGGTTCGGGAGGATGGGTCGTAAATCTAACCCTTCTTCAACCTTGCTCGAGAGAGCCACCACCTTAGGTCCTCTTTTATTTGATCTGTGACAGGAAAGGTAATCGAGTCTGGTTGTGTCTTCCTGCACCAAGAGGCTCTCAGGAAAAACTGCAGAGGTCTCATGTGCAGTCTTCCCAACGTCACAAATTTCTCCACTGACGTCAATTTGCCCAGGAGCCTCATCCACTGATTGGCAGAACTTACCTTTTTGTCCAAGAAACTCCTGAACTGTCTCAGACAGCCTTGAACCCTCTTTCGGGGACAGAAAAGCCCGAAAAACTTGAGCATTCAGAATCATCCCCAAATAAAGGATGCTCTGAGATGGAACCAACTGGGACTTCTGTTTGTTGACCAGAATTCCTAACTTTCTGGCAAGATCCAGAGTTGTTCCAAGGTCCTTCATGCACCGACTCTCTGATTCCGACCGGAGAAGCCAAATCGTCCAGATAGAGGGAGATTCTCTCCAATATGTGTAGCCAGCTTCCTATCGGGGATAGAACCCACTGTGAAAACTTGAGGAGCGGTCGCTAGTCCGAAGCAAAGCGCCCGAAACTGAAACACCTTGCCTTCGAACATGAACCTCAGGTACTTCCGAGATTCGCGATGTATCGGAATGTGAAAATAAGCGTCTTGCATGTCCAGAGAGACCATCCAATCCCCCTGTCTGATGGACTCCAGAACCGACCGAGTGGTCTCCATATGAAATTTTGTTTTCTCTTGGACATGCAAGTCAGGGCGCTCACATCCAAAACCGGCCTCCAGCCCCCTGATGACTTGGAATACGAAAAGGCGATGTAAAAGCCTGGAGGAAAATCCCTTCTACTGTTCTATCGCTTCTTTGAGAACAAGCGCTTCCACTTCTGCGGCTAGCGCCAGAAATTTGTCTGAGCCCGAGAGTATGCCTGGAATGAATTGGCGACAGGTGGAGAGCGAGGGAGGTGAAACGAGAGGAATACGATAGCGAACTTGAGTACTTGCACTACCCAGGCTTCTGCTCCTCTGTTTTCCATTCCTCCCAAAACAGCCAGCCTGGCTCCCACTGGTGCATGAAGAACCGAGCTTTCATTTGGAAGGTTTGTTAACCTTGGCCGAGGCCTTAGACTGAGGTCGCAAATTCGATTTCGGCCGAAAGAAGCGCTTGGGTTTTCTCCCTCGAAAAGGCGCTTGGGCCAGAGGAGAAACCGAAGGAACAGTCTCCACAGGAGCTTTAGGTCTCTTAGTAGACTGTGCCAGTAAATCCGAAGTAGATTTCTTATCTAGCGCAGACGAAAATTGACAACACTACCATCGTCTGGAAAGAGGTTATCTTCACAAAAGGAGCAAACAAGAGAGCAGACTTCTGTTGGGACGTAACCCTTTAGAAGCAAAGGAGCACCAAAGTTGCCTTTTCTTAAGGGTACCAAAGGCGATGAGCGAAGCTAACTCATCACATCCATCCCTAATGGATTTGTCCGCACAGGACAGAAACCCACCACCAATCCAATCCTCCGCTAAACTCCTGGGAAAGAGAAGGACAGTCTTCGATCTTGGCCGCTAAAGCGCCAATAGTCCAATCAAGGAAGCTAAAGACTTCCAAAAGTTTAAATTGATTCTTTTACAACGTGGTCCAACTCAGGCGCTGTAAAGAAAAACTTTCGCTGCGGCGAAAGCAGATCTTCTAGAGTCGTCGATTAAACTGGAGAATTCTCCCTGGGAGGAGGCAGAAACTCCCAGAGAAGGAGCTTCCCCAGTTACATAAAACCTATACCTCTTACGAAGCAACTTAGAGGGAGGGTAAGCAAAAAGAGCCTTCCCTAAGTCTCTTTTCATAGACATCCATTTCTCCGTCTCTTTCAACGAATGTCTAACCGCTTTAGATAGAACAAGTTTGGGAGGGAGAGGGTCTGAAGTTTTTCCTCCATCATCAAAAAAAAGTCGAAGTTGGGGAGCGCGGAGCCGCTTTCTCAAAATAATCTGGATAAGATAGCAGAAGAAATCTAAGGAGACGTGAATAACACGAGAGGTGATGTGAATCCTCCTCCTCTACTTCTTCTTCATTCTCCGATACCGCCGAAGAAGTAGACGGAACTACAACCGGATCTGAAGGTTTCGAACCACCCTTGGACTCATTCATCCAGTTGGTTAACATCTCTAACTGCTTGCGCAAAGGCGCCAGAGACGAATCAAAAACAGTTAACGTAGGCTTGGAAGAGCCTAAATGTCAGCAGGAGGCCCCGGAAAAACTACTTGCGCCTCGCTCGGAGCCGCCGAAACAAATTCAAGGCGAAACAGGCGCATCAGGCGTAACAGACGAAAAAGCGCCTAAAGAAACACCCTTAGAAATGCTAGCTACAGCGCTAAAACCACAATCTCTACTAGTAGATGGAGCCGAAAAAGGCACAGATTGAGGCGACGAACGAGCCGCTAACGGCCGAGGCGCAACCCTACTCTCAGGCTCCTTATACCGCTTGACTGGAGGAGGCGAAGAATCGGCGCCTGAACGCCTCTTTAAGGGACGCGAAACGGGCGAATCTCGCCAAGAGCGCCGTGCGACCGGAGACGAATCGCTTGAATCATTTGAAAGGCGTCTGACCGCAACACCTTTCCAACGCTTAACCGAGCCCTGTTGAGGCGCAACAGGCTCAACAAGAGAGGCGCCTGTCTGTGGGCAAATCCCGATCGACTCCCTTGACTTCGGTATGTCTTCTCCCCGGTGCGGGGGAGCTGGACATGACCTTTGTCTAGGAGACGTGTCAGGACAGACAGACGCACCCTCAACTACACCTCTTACTGAGGCGCTTTCTCCAAAAACGTCTTAACTGAATTACCAAGTTGCAAAACCGTATTCGCTAGTACCGAAAATTCTGATCTAACCTCGATTCCAGACTGGCAATGGTGTCGGAAGAAACTACACGGGAAGCCGGAGAAGTGGGATTAGTAGGAGGAATAGGAGGTGTAGTTAAAGGAGACATAACAATTTGAGGAGAAACAGAGGAACAGATGCATCGCAAGACGAAGCAGAGCTAAGTCTACTTTTCCTAAGCGCTGCTTTTCTAATTCTGTCTTTAGCTAATTTCTCCGAGTATGAACTAAAAAACTTCCATTGAGAATCAGTCCAATCACTACACTCGTTACATGTTCGATCTGCTGAACAAACCTGTCCCCTACACTTAACACATTTAGTGTGAGAATCATACTCTAGCTTGGATAATCTAGTTTTACATCCTGAGATGCAAAACCTAACTCCCGACGGACTAGAATCCGACATGGCAACGCCTAAATAAAAAGCAAAAATAACAACAACGCCAAAAAAGAGTACTTCACCAATTCCGAAGATCAAATCCACAAGAAAAAAGCGAAGCAAAGTTATCCAACCGCACCGACCACCGATGTTCACCGGACGCACCGGCAGGAAAAGAATTGAATTCACCTGGGCAGTTGTACCTGGTTCTCCCGCGAGTGGAGGGAGATGATGTCATCACCACCAGTGTTGGCGACGCCGACGCGCTAAATTTGAATTTAGTATCCTGCCGCTCGTGGAAATCACGGCTCTATAATTGTTCGGTAAGACACTACAATAAAAATCCCCGTTAATCAGAGACTTAAGTCCGTGATTGTTGGGCAGAGATACGGTTGTTATTCAATCAAAGCAGGTGAGAAAGACATAAACAACCGTCTATCTCAAAGCGGCAGCTGATACTGAAATGCCTCGGGCAATTCAATACGCAGTAGCTGTCGCTGACTCGTCATCCTGAGTTGCCAAGTAATCCTTTCCACGAAGGAATGCGTTCGGCTAGAACCACCGAGCATAAAAAGATATGCTCGAGCAATATTTAAGCGAAACGAATTTCGGTAATATAAAAGCTAAAATGGTGTTGTTGTGACAACACCATAAGTATATAAAATTGAAACTGGAAACTCCTGGGAGGTTGCAGGCAACCCCCCGGGTTGCAGTTCAATTAGAATACTTTTCGTCTAAGTCGCAATCCGTAGAATTAAAAACCAGGATATGCGCCTACCCCTCGGTACCATTCAACTGCTTAGCAGAATCATGTCGCGAGAGGTTAATATACGTAGTATATTTGTAGGATTCTGAACAACGATCTCCATCCTAAATTCTTTCCTTCAAGAAACAAAATAAGGATTGGAGATCGACCACCTTCGTTCTCTATTAAAGAGAGTGAAGGAGAAGTCTTCCTCGAAGGAAAGCTTCAATGGTGAACAGAATACTAAGACGATAGTTCCAGCCAAACTGGATATTCCCGTCCATTCTTCTCTATTCCAGGTTGGTCGCCTACTGTGAGATAGTCTTCTTTCAGCAGCAGTCTTCTTCCTAATGCTAGAAATTCCAGGAATTCGAGCATAGGCGAGGTTCCGATTATCGTGTAACATATCGGGGATTCTCGTCTCGCTCACTTTGGACCGTGGTCTCGCCTAAGTGTTTGGAGATCGTAAGAAACTCTAAACACTCTGAATGCGCCTAGAAATTCCGTAGGAATTCTTAAGCAGTCTGCGAAACCCCCACCGAATTCGTCAAACGATATCGGCTGGTGGTCCTCTCGATTCCCGTAGAAATCGAGAATGGGGCAGGATCCCTCCTCAACGACCGGGGCTTACGTCAGGTAGGACCCGAAGGTCCCCCCTGGTAGCGCAGTCCCCAACGTGGGATCCTACAGAGAAATCTCTGTAGGATCCTTCCCCTTTCCCTCGTAGCCGTAAGGAGAGAATGGGGGAGGAATTGGATACTCGCTCGCCCTTCCCAGTGGAACTAGCAGTTGGAGAAGAGTAGGAGCAGCCATCGCCTTGCGGCGATGGCCTCTCAGAGTCTGGGAAAACGTATCGTCAGGAGAAAACGTTTTTCCCCGAGGAGGGTTACGAACTCTCACTGTAGGTAAGGGTCCTGCCGCCACTGTGAACGTCGTCTGGGTGGGGCTGATCGACACCTGACAGGAGAGAGCCGATACCGTCCTCGACTCATTCCAGTCCTCGTCGAGGTCGAAACCTCTCAGGAGGACCGAAGGAGTATTTAAATACGGTGTCCGAAGACACGTAGAAACGCCGCTGTCGCAGTAGAGGAGGTGAAGTAGCTTGATCGACCGGCCAGAACTGAGAGAGCCTTCTTGTCGGAGACGAGAGACTCTGGTTCAAGACAGAATCGGTAAGCTCCGATCGCGGCATACCCACCGTCGGTTTGGGTTCCCTCTCGGGCCCCAAAACGACTCGAGCAGAGACATGGGCTCTGCTGGTGGGGGAGCGGCGATCCTTCCCCCCGGTCGTCTTGTGCTGACGAATCAGTGCAATAACCTGGGTAAAGTTACTCTGAATCTCGGAAGTTACAGCGTCTTGAGGAGTAGGACCGTCCAGTCCCTCCAACAAGAGCAGCTCCCAGGACCCTCCTCCTTCAGAAGAAGGACCAGCAACAGATCCCTGACGGTTGCCTCCAATCACTTGCGCGTACGTCCTGGTTGGTCCTAAGACCAACCTGGCACGTGCGGCGTCGTGACGGGATCGTGAGCGGCGCATCTCTCACGATCACTCCTATATACCTAGCTCTTCCTGGCGTATGCCGAGGAGTTTGAATGGGTAATCGGTAGAGACAGAACTGACGCTACCCACCCAGTCCAGCCCCTGACCCCGGGGTCCGCCTCCCAAATTCACTTCGCGCGTACGTTCCTGGTTTGGTACCTAAGGGGACCATACGTGGCACCTGCTGCGGCGTCATGACGGGATCGTGAGCGGCGCACCTCTCACGATCACTCCTAGCTACCTCGCTCTTCCCGGTGTAGCCCGAGGAAGTTGAAGGTAGTGGAGGAAGGGACAAGACCTGACGTCCACCCCCCCCGCTAGCTGGCAGGACCAGCGTACGTGGGGGGCTGCAGCCGATCACCAACCCGCGGTGGGGATCGATCTGCAGGCCTGGCCGTGCCGCTCACCTGTGGCGAGCGGCTCGACTGAGCACGTCGACCCCGGTCCCGTGCGTCAGACGAGCTGCTGCTGGTCACCCGTATCCGCCCGGTTCACCCTGTGGGAGCGGCGGTCAGGTGACCTGCAGAGCTCGCTTTCGCCGTGAGACCGGTGAGCGTCCTCGCGGCACGTCAAAACCAGCTGGTACCAGCCGAGGCTGGTTTACCGTCGTCGAGGGGACCTGGGGGACCTCTTCCCAGCCTCAACCCGTGGCCGGTCAGAGACCGTCACGTCCACCGAGGGTACCGGCTGGTCGCTGCGAGAGCGGCCGCTGGCCTGGCGAGAGTCACCTGAGCGGCTCTCGACAGTCTTCTGCTCCGTGCCTCGGTCATGACGCTGAGCGAACTCAGGCGTCTTAACTTTGGCTGCACGGTCACCCGAAGGAGATCGTACACTCGGAACTTCTCGCGGACGAGAAACCGAGCCGGTACCTGGCTTAGCAGCAGAGCTGCCAAGACCAGGCGAGGGTGTACCAGCGGTAGCCAGCACACCCTTGGTCCCCGTCTTCTTCTTCTTCTCAGAAGGGGAGACGGGCCCCGTTCCCGAAGGAACAGGAGGACCAGCAGAAGAAGAACCCCCCCGGCACACCGGAATGTGACGAGCCCTTCGAAGTTCCCGAAGGAGTCTTCTTAGGGGGAATAACAAAACCCGGTTACCAGATGGGTCGCTGCGAGAGCGGCCGCTGGCCTGGCGAGAGTCACCTGAGCGGTTCTCGCCAGCCTTCTGCTCCGTGCCGTGGTCTTGGCGCCGAGCGAACTCTGGCGCCGAAACTTTGGCTGCACGGTCTCCCGAGGGAGAGCGTACACTCGGGATCTCCCGCGAACGAGAGACCGAGCCGGAACCTGGCGTAGCGGCATCGCCGCTAGCACCAGGCGAGGAAGTACCAGAGCTAACCGATACTCCTCTGGTCCCCCGTCTATCTCTTCCTTACGGAAGGGAGACGGGCCCCGCTCCCGAAGGAGCAGGAGGAACCAGCAGAAGGACCCCCCGTCCCACCGAGGGGTGGGGCACGGCCCTTAGAAGTTCCCGAAGGAGACTTTCTTAGGGGAGGGGAGGGCAGAGCTTTTCTTCTTCGGCTTATGGGCCTTAGAAGTCGAAGGGGAAGAGCAGCAACAGACGAAGATGACACCTTCCTCTTCTTCGTCAGCTCACGCAGGACAGTCGTCAGGTCCTCCATCCAGGCCGGAGTCGGGCCTATTGCCGAAGCAACACGGCCCGACTGCACCTGTCCGGAAGGACCTGGGACGGGGGAAAGACACACCATGGGCAGGACCAGCATGGACAGGCGCAGGAACCAGGAGCAACAGGAACAGCAACCAGCTCAGGAGCGGCAGGAACAGCGGCAGCGGTAAACACAGAAGGGACAGCCAAGCCAGTAGCGGGAACACATCAGCGACAGGTACGGCAGGCCCAGCCATCGCCTCGTAGAATCATCGGCAGCCAGCGTGGTACTGGCGGCCGGTCCAGGGGCGAGCTGCTGGAAACAGCGGAAGTCTGGGGCAGGCAACACGAAGAAAACACAGGCGGCGGCGGCATACCCTCCTCGGTACGGCGGCGACCGGCCCTAGAAGCGGCAGACGGCGTCACCGACACAGCATGGGGAGTGTAGACCAGCGGGGGGAAGCAGCATAAGCGGCCGTGAAGGTTGTAGTGGAGACCACTCCAAGGTCACCGCCCCAGACCTCGCTAGACTCTGCAGCAGATCGTGGATGCTAGGCACGCCCTGCAGCCGCAGTGGTCCATACCTGTCCAAGGTCGTCTCCCACGGCTGTAGCACCTGCGGTAGCACAGACAGATTAGTAAGAGGGGTTCCCTCACGCACGGGGGGGGGAGACATGCCCCACCCCGAACGGAAGGAAGACCCCAAAAACAAAATACGAGGAAGCTGAGCGGGGGGGCAGGAAAGAAGACGAAGAATCGGATACCAAGGGAGTCGCGGGAGAGCTTTCCGACGACTTCCTGGCAGACCTTCGCTTCCCCTACCCCGCACAGCAGTGAAAAGTAATATGAAAATGAAACAGAATACTGCACTTGCGATTCACTTCATAGAACTTAAAGAGGGAAAAATCAATTCCCGGTAAGAGCGGAAACTTGATCCATAATATGATGCTATCATAAATATATATGAAAATGAACAATACTGCACTTGCTATTTTCACTTTCACAGCAATAAATCGTAAGGATTAATTCCCAGGTAAGAGCGGAAATTGATCCAAAATTAAATTTGATGCAATTAATAATAAAAAATGAAAATGAAAAGAAACTGCATTGCGAATCCACTTTCATTGCATTCTATTCATACAAAATAAGAGGCTCTTGCCGAGCGCAATCAAGCTCTCGGCAACGAACGCAACAGGGCAAAAATATAATGAAAAAGAGTACTTACATCTTTCAATTACACACTTTCGCCCAAAATACATGACTCGGCGCGAGTGCGCCCGCCCTCGGCACCGAGACATAATTCAAGGGTTCAATTCATGAAAAGAGCGGAAATCGCCGTCTCTACGGCGATAGCTCCATGTTGATTCATAATTAAGTAATGAAAATGAAAACAGTGTACTTACAGTTTCATTTTCAAGTCAAACCAAACCATTAGTAGAAAACACAATATAAACAAAGCATACGACGATGAAGCGGGCAGAGAGCGATGACGAACACGTCCTTCACACCCGCGGCCGAAAGCAAAAGTGATTCTTCACCTCTCGGGCGCGCGCACGATCGGACAAGCAGTTAACTACCGTTCTCCCCTTGTTCGAAGCTTACGACCGTCCCAGCTGCCGCTAGTTACCTTCCTATTGTTAAAGGACCGAGGGTTTGTATTACGTATCGGAACAAACTCAAATTGTCTGAAGAAAATAATTTTGCGTCATCGCAGCGGCAGATGGGGCAGGTGTGATGAAACTGAAGACTAGACTACAGACTTCTGTTATACTGTGGGGTAAACAGAAAGAGGATAACGAGTCTAATGAGATATATCCATGTCTGAAAATTCTTATGCAAGAATTCCGATCCAACCAAAGACCTAGGTGTGATTGCTGGGCAGAGAGCTTCAGCTGGTGGTTGATCCTCGACAAATGAGAAACAATACCAAACTGAAAAGAATCTCAGAGACCGAGCAGTACTGAGACAGAGCCGTGTACCACTCGCTCAACTTGTCACACTGACTTGCCTGGTAGTGCACGCCATGAAGGAATATGTTCGGCTAGAACCATCAAGCGCAAAAAAGATACACTCGAGCATCTGCACTTCAACCAAAATGGGAGGGAAGAAAACCCTCTTGTTCGGTGATAATGCAAATGCTGTGGTGTTGTTGGAACACAATACCACTAGTTATCTCAAAATCAAAACCGGTAACTCTTGGGAGGCCCGAAAGGCTGTCCTGAGTTTCAGGTTAATTAAGAGAAGGTACTATTCATCTCGGTCACATACCAGAAGACTTAACCTATAGATATGCGCCTACTATTCAGACAGTGCAGCTGATAATAGAAGCACGTTGCAAGAGAAATATACTAGTAAATTTGTAGGGTCCTGTAAATCGCAGCCTAATTCTTCTCAATTCGAGGGACATGTATAAGGACTGGAAGCAGACCTCCTTCATTCTCTAATGAAGAGAGCAAAGTGAATTTTCCTGAAGGAAGACTTCTACGGTGATAACAGGACACCAAAGACGACTAATTCAAGCCGAACTGGTTGTTCCCAAAACAGTAACGTTAACTGGAAAGGTGTTCAAAGCTCTCAGTGCTGTCCATCCTGAACAGATTGCCTATGTTTGGTAAGATCCTAAGACTGAACCAAAAACATAGTCTCTCAGGTTCAAACTCTGAGGAGTAGACTCCATAGAATTCCTCTTATTTCCTTGCTCATTCCAGTATAACCAGGAAGTAGAGAAAAAAAAGAGAGGAAGATTGTGTTCTTGCCCGCTCTTCCCTGAACTTGTGATGTTCTCATTCTGTTAAACGAAGCATTCATTTCCTACAACCGTTTCATTCGTTTGAATGCTAGCGAAAATTGAGTAGAGTTAAATGCAGTAAAAGCTGGCAAGAACTTGCCTCGTCTTCTCTGTAATCGAACCTCATGAAGAGGACTACACAGAGGACACTGCAAAGAACCTTAAGTAATGCCTACAGTGCACCTCATGTGAGAAAGTGAATATCCACGGACCGCCGAGGCTAGTGTGCTGTAAGAACGTGACGGAACAGCGCTTCACGCCTTATCCGTATATTTCATATTCTTGGCAAGCTCTTTTGTTTTGGCAAGAGGTATTGTTACGCTGCATGCACTAGCCTCTAAATAACAAAGCTTTCTAACCTAGGAGGTAGCTAGGGCTAATGGAATTGGTAGATTTACCTAATAGCTAGGCTACCTACTATAATACGTAGGATAGCCTAGTCCCAAAGTTCAAGAATTTATAGTACCTCCTAGGCCTAGGTAATAGCTATATAGGTAGTAGCTAGATAGGACCTACCTACCTACCTTCGCTCATATGCGTGAGGAATCCTAAATGCCTTCGATAATCTTGCCAATTTTTTTTACGATAGGTACCTACCTTACTCCTAACATTTACCTACCTAGGTAGTATAGTAGTACCTAGGTATGTGCTCCAGTTTCAACTGACAGTTTTGCCTACCTAGGTATAAGTATACTAGCCTAGCTCTGGGTTTATTCCTACTATCCAAGACCTACTAGGTACCTAGTAGCTAGCTAGTAGGTAGTGCGAGATAAGTACTAGGTAAGTAGCTAGGTAGGGCTACTAGCTAGCTATGCAAGCTTAGGTAGACCTAGGCCCCTATCAAGCACCAAAACGAACTCGGTTAACCCACCTTCGTCTTTGTTGCAGTATCTCCACATTTAAAACTGGCTTGGGTGTAGCAGCACCTTCCATTTTGTGACTCCGGGTTCGCTCCTGACCAAAATAAATCTAGAAAAGTATACAGCAACAGCGAGATGCACTTAATCGTCGAACAAAAGTCACCTGTTAAGTAGTATATATTCTGCACTTCAAATTCATGCGGGTTATGGGAGTCGTTCTGCGCTTTATTGTTGCTGCTTTCCCCGGATGGGTATGCATACGAAATATTCTCAATATTTGTTAAGGTTTATCATGTTACGTTATGATACAATAATATTATTGATATTTTTGAAAATATATTTAGTTATAATGTCGATAATTACAAAAAAATACCCGCTTCACAAATCATGATGCTTTTGTCATAATGAACGTAACAATATGTTTATAAATATTCCTCTCTTTATGCGAATAATTTTTATCATGAAAGTAGTATATGACATCTTAATAAAATTTTACATCACATGTTGATAAAAATACAAAAGAATTCTAAAATAAAAAGTGAATATCCAAAACAAAAAAACGACACACAAGCAACAAAACTGGTGCATAAGCAAAGCCTCAACTTGGACAAGGAGGTTTAACCTGGACCTGAGCCTAAAATTTGCTCTGGGACCAAAAGTCCGGGCTGATATATATATATATATATATATATATATATATATATATATATATATATATATATATATATATATATATATATTAGGTTTTTATATGGCGCTTGGTCGAACCTGGAAATTCATGCAAAAATATCCGAAGAGTCTTACAGCATATACCAATTTTATATAATTGTCAAACCCACTGCGGTAGGCTACCACTCATAACAAAAAATAAAACGGTCCTTTTTATTGATACTTGACATTTACAATCTTAGTAGCAAGCGGAGTTTATAAGTACAAAATTTTAGCAGCAAATCTGGATGGTCAAAAATCAGCATTCTAAGTGCATCATGCTCAGTTATCTTTAAGCAATTCGTAACTAGTCTTGTGACCATTCCACTGTAGATAAGTCCGCACAGCAAATCCTTTGAATGGATTCATGAGTCGTAACACCTATTTTAGATATTGTTTTAGCTTTGATGGGCAACTTTTGTATCTCCGAAAACAATGGGAAATCCTACCTTAGTACGACACCCTCTGTTAAATTTCGTCGCTATATTTTGTAGCCAATAGAGATATATCTAAGGAAAATCATGACAGAAGTTACAGTAGTGTACTTTACTCTCTATTAAAGCCATAATTAATCATAAGTTCCCTTATAAGAACATTAAAGATTTGTTTTAAACAGAAAACATTATTGATATGAGCACTGAAAGCCACTAACCTATCTAATTTGGTTCCAGTTACTTTAACGTTATCTATTCCTTAAGCCTGATAAAAACATTATTTAATTTCCCAATTATATATTCAATAGTGTCTATTGAAAAATAAAATTCGGTGTCATACACACATAGGTTCCTTGGAGTAATCCTCAGTTTTAACTAAGAATAATGTGATTTCCTGATCATCGGACTGCACTTTTTGTCAAGTACAGGCCTAGATACTAGAGGCCTCATCCTCATCAATAATTCCAACTGATCGAAATAATCTAAAAGTAGTTCATGCGCAAATGTATTACAAGCAGCATTACAATGTGGTCAGAATACCACATTTGTCACCATTCTCCATCTCCAGTTGAACATTTACTACAGAGCATGAAGCAGACTCAGTTGAATATAACTTTCTCCAAACAGACTATCTGGTAGAACATGCCAGTGTAAAACGGAGACATTTACAGGAGTAAGAAGGAAGAGCTCGTGTCAGTAAATGGCAGGCTTAATTTTGACTAACTAAAATCATACGTGCACCAGCAAAGTTATATATGTGGCCACCAAAATGATCTCGGCCAAATATTCCCACAAGTAATCAATAGGTATTTTGTGAAAAGATCGATTATATCAAAACTAATCCATTTAGATTTGTCATATGAATGAAAGTATATAAAATTTTTTCCTGTGGTTATGTGTATGAAAGTTAAACTCCCTGAATTTCCAATAAAACCCATGGTATGATGGCAAAATGTAGAAATCTGACCCAAGAAAGTTTATATTTCTTTGGAAGCTCATAAGTTACAGATCTGACAGAGTTGACGATAGTCCTAATAAATCTGTTTGTTTGTGTATTTTCGTAAATTTTTTTCACGCAAGCAGGACAGAAATGAAGTAATCTCAGAGAATTTTCCTTTCATCAATACTAATTAGATGAGTTGTTGGCCAATTGTCCTGCTGGGAAATTGATCATTAGGTAGCTATTTGTTTCCTTAGTTCAATTATTATATCATATAAATATATACAAGGTGACTATTTCCTGCCTACTATCATGTCAGTCCCTTGAGCGCCATAGGTCCCTTCACTCTAGTGGTTTAGGATCCTCACCAGGCCCGCTTCCCCAGCCCAAGGAAGCAGGTTCTGAGGAGGTCTTTCCCCTTAGAAATGTGCCCTTAAGGGTTGGTTTCCCTAGGGTGCCTTAGGTCCCCTCACCCTTATGGTTCAGGTCCTCCCCAGGTCCGATTCCCCAGCCTGGCAGGAAACCTGCCTCTCTCCAGGGAAGCAGCCTCTGAGGGGGTCCTTCCCCTGACAAAGGTGTCCTTAAGGGATGGTTTTCCTGGGGACTGAAGGATTCCAAAACAATTTCAAGGAAGACTGAAGATTTCAAACCATTTCAGCATCGCTTCAAATTCTCCCGTGTTTTGCTTTCCCGATATGCATTTAGTTGCTTGCCTAGGGATCTTCGGCGATGTTGTCCTTATTTTCATTTGTGTAAATTGTTCATTTTCTTTATTTGGTAACTTTTTACCGTCTTAGTTCAGTTTTTCGAATGAATACAATCCTGTTTCTGAAGACGATTTCAAGGATCTCTGAACTTGCTTCTGGAGACTGAGGTTTGTGCTTCACTGAGTTATAGCGTCAGGTGCATGCAGGAATGGCATTTCTCTTGTGCCTCTAGGAATTGGCGACGGAAGGATTCCAAGACGGCGATAAGTCCTCTGGATTCCTAAGAGATTTCACCGATCTGTTGATCCAAATAGTAGATCTGACGATCCATAATATTTCTTGTGCTGCTTCTTCTCATAAGCATTCTTGAAAGTCTCCATTCAATGGTCCTCCTCTCCTTTTGATTCCTTTCCGTGCTTATCTCGAGAGGAGAACTGGCTTCCCGAATGTGGTAATATTAAAAATATTGCCGCTTTATAAATCGCCTTAAAATATAAACGCTTCCAGCTTGAAAATACTTACTATAACTTGACATTAATTTCATTCTAGAAGAGTTGACTGATAATATTGACGGCAAACTTTCTTTTTATCCTTCTTGATTACTGAGGAATACCATTCATAAATTTTACATCATTTAGAGCAATGATTCTTAAACTAAGGGGTCGCGCCCCCTATGGGGGTCGTCAGCAATTTCTAGGGGAGGGGCCAACTCTAGGAAAAATAAGAAATTTTCTAATTATTTTTGTTATTCCCTTAACAAGAGTGAGGAAGTGATATTCAGAAGTTTATGAAAAAATGCAAAAGTATCGCCTCATAACGTTAGTTTCCTATAGCCTACTACTCTGGTTAGAATCGTTGGACTTACCATGTTTTGTCATTATTTACCTCCCTCCCTATCCCTCGAAATTCCTTTGTTTTCTCTTTTTTCATTTTCATTTTAATATGGGAGGGAATTTTACTCATAGATGCAAGGGGGGAATGGAAGGAAGGACCAATTCTTAGAGGGGGCGTGGTAATAAAAACTTTAAGAACCACTGATTTAGAGGATTAAAGCAAAGCTGCTTTGACTGAGGGATCGTTATGCTATAAATCAGAAATATTATATAACTTCAGCTACAATACATATTCGTCATTGGCGGGCCAGTAGAAATTAGGATATGGGATATGCCAGTGGAAATTGTACCCATAATCATAGGAACACTAGGCGCGATCCCAAGAACCCTGAAAAGGAACCTGGAAAAACTAGATGCCGAAGTAGCTCTGGGACTCATATGCAGAACAGCGTGCTATTAGAAACGGCGCACATAGTGAGAAAAGTGATGGATTCCTAAGGAGGCAGGATGCGACCTGGAATCGCACACTATAAATACCAGCCAGTCGAATAGGATGACTGTTCCTTTTCTCAGTTTTATGTTCCATTTCTTTCATAACTCTCAAGACTTTGAATTAGATTAGGGGATTAAATTGCCTCTCGCATCAACAAAACATAATTGTTTTCTTCATTAAATCTCTTTAGCTAAGGTAGAACCAACACAGATGAAGAATGGGTGTATTTTGAATTTAAGAACTCTTGAGGTGCTTGTTACTTTCATAAGCCCTTCTATCTCTTTTGATTTTTCATTGAGGTAATTGTTATGAATCTCTGGTGTGCTTTTGTTCGCGGCGGAGGCTCAGTTAAAGATTTAGCATGGTTATAATAATGACGGTTACCCCGACACCTTGGTGTTGTTAGTCCGGTACGAGCGACCGCAGCTCTGAGACGAATGGTGTTGATTCGTTTGTTCACTAATTCCTCTTTACTCCCATTTTTGCTAAAAGTAGATCGTGTATGTCTAAAAATATTTTCCTCCTAAGGTTTACTTTTCCTGGAGTATCATATTATCTTCATTAACTCTTTTATAGTTACATTCCAAAGCGTCAGATTTTTTTTTTTTTTTGAGGCAGGATTATTAGATTCAGCTTTATCAGTCGTCACTTGCATAGCATTTGGTTAATGATAACGATAAATATCAACCATTTCTTGGCTGCTGAGACATTTTAAAAAAGGAAAAAAGAATTGTAAGTTGAAGTCTTCTAAATATTTACCGCAGCAATACGATAAGCGCGAAGGTTCTCATTTGTATATTCGTGACTATACCGCCTTCAGTGTCTTGAAGAGGAAGACTGAAATCCTTCAAGACATTTATGATTTTTGTTTAGAACATCATTCGTTTTATTATTAACGTTCTTTAGGTAATCTTTGAGAGAGAGAGAGAGAGAGAGAGAGAGAGAGAGAGAGAGAGAGAGAGAGAGTGTGTGTGTGTGTGTGTGTGTGTGTGTGTCATGGTGGAAGGTGGGCTTACCTGTGTGAGAGGTAGTAGCATGGTTGAACTTGAGGGGAAGGTGGCCCAGGGGTGGAAGGGGAGGACAGGTTGGCGTGGCTGAAGTCTGACCTCGCAGTTGGTCGTGTGATCGCGTGGTCGATGGACTGTTCCAAGTTTCTACTTGTGGTGGGGGACAATTTATAAAGGAAAGCTTCGGGCGTTACAGTGCAGAATGTAATACATTCATAGGTTAAGAGTTGAGCGAAGAAGTGGAAATATAGTTCGGTTACGAGAAATACTCCCCCCGTGCAGATAGTGTCAGACGATCTCTAGCGGGCTCCCACCGTGAACTCTGGAAAACTGGACCACCGTCGGTAAGAGGAGCTCACTGCCTGCGGTGGCATCGGTTCAAAGTGGCGGTCAGGTCACACGATGTCCAATGACCCGAGGTATCCCGGTCCGCCGGACCGGGGCGGAGGAGGAGGCAGAAATGGCAGGAACTATGGCAACCGGATTTTTGATTCCAATAATATGAGATATAACCAACAGCTTGGCAGATCAACTGGTGATATACCCTCCGGTGCCAATGGCTACATGCCCCGGGATAGTGGTGGTCGGAGGGGCATGTACCCCCCTGATCCATTCCAAAGAATGGGCAGGGGGCAGCCACCGCCGCCGCAGTATGGCGACCCGATGGATATGAGCTTCGGCGGTCTACCGCTGTCAAATCCGCCACCACCGCCCGTCGTCGGTGCGCGGAGTGGGCGCAGGGGAAGTGTCGGAGGGAGAAGGAACAGCTTCGACAATGGGCGTCGGGGCAGCGTGGACCTCGGGCGTGGAGGGACAGGAATAGGTCGCAGGAGAAACAGCTTCGACAGCGGAGACCAAGAGAAGCAATCCGACGAGAATGTGTCGTCCGACGCTTACAACGCCGACGTCGAGGACGCAGACGAGGCCATCGAGAAGCAGAAGCGGCGGGTCCTGACCCTGGCAGCCAAAAATGACTGGGCGGCCCTCGACCACGCCCTCAAGCAACTGGAAAAGCAAGCCCCGTCTTCCCACTCGAAGGAATCCCCTTACCATCCGCTGAAAGACCTCGCCGATGAGGTTGGTGACAAGAGCTTCTTTCTCATGATGAGTTTCATTCATAAATTCATATCCATAATATATTTCACATCATCCATTTATCTTAGATGGCATCATCATTCATTTCATTCATACTGTGCATTGTTACGTAAACTCTGCTAAGTGCTTAGCCAAGAAAGTCTGGTGAAGCGCAAAATCCAAGAAGCCACAGACTACGTTACGAAAAACCCATTCGGTTTCAGTTATCTTTTATTTTTCTTGTTTCCTTTTCAATGTGTTTTGTATTGTTTATCCTTTTTTACCTTTACACCAGCCACTGGTATTATTATAAAATGTCCATAGTTTTCTGGTTTTTAATATAAGAATAGATTAAGTTCAACTAAAGGAAAAAGAATATGACAAGTCGCTGTCCTTAGGAGAAACAGTTCTTAAAACAGTTATTGAGCCCTCGCCAGTGAAAATTTAGCTTGACCAATTAACCAGAAACAGCGAATCAGATTGTTGACAGACCCAGCCTGGGAATCTCTTCTTCCTTGTGTCAAATGAGTCATTTTAAAATCACCAGCTGGAGGGAAGCTTTTTAGGTAAGACGATTGTTTTATTTTTTTCCCGAGAGCGAAACTTCGGATAGATTTCGGAATTAAACTTTGCTATGTAAGCTCTCTCTCTCTCTCTCTCTCTCTCTCTCTCTCTCTCTCTCTCTCTCTCTCTCAGACTTTTCTCGACTGTCTGAATGGCCTTTATCCGATATTGCTTATGCATTGTAATGATATGTACAGAATGCAACTCAGTTTTATAGTATCAACTAAAGGACAAGTGAACAATATTTTCTGTATTCCGCAAGTTAACATTTCGTCGACTACAACTTGCTATTTCAGGCTGACTGATTGAATGAAAGGGAGAAATACCGTAAGAATCGCTGATAAGGACAACTGAAAATATTGCAGAGGGGAGCAACCGTTTGAAATGCATCCTTAAATAATGTGCAAAAAGATTTGGTTTCTAGAATCTCTAACTTAAAATTGATAGAGTTGATATGTAAAAAAAAAAAAAAAAACTGTTTCCCCATAACAAAGGGGCAAACAGATTCAGTCGAGAATAACAAACAAGATGACATTCAAACCTCGGGAAAAAGATTACATGATTCTGACTTCATCAGTTAACTTTCCTAAAAAAAAATGTATCGCAAAGAGAAAGAAAGCCAACTAGAATTCTTATGCTCTTTACGTAAACCAAGTCTCAAGGCAGAATTCGAGTCAGGTTGCCGAAAAGCTAAGACTCATCACAGGAAATAAATCTTCAACGGTGATGCTTTTGTACTTTCACACATGTGGGTTCTGAAACGAATAACTGATGATTCAATTTCAATTTCCCGTCTCTGAAATACAAGTTCTTAAACTACTATACGTAAAGATATTATGTACATGCCGGAAGGAAAGCAATTCGAATGTCAATTAAAATAGTGTTTATGAATGCAGAATCCCATGACACAAAAGGCAAAACATCGTAAATCTCATCTCAGCAGGAGATGATCTTCATGTTTGTTTCATGAAATGAGTCTGTCAAGACAAGCACTGGGGGCACTGTCGGCCATTCAGCGCTCAAGACTAAAAAGTGGGAGTTGGAGTGGTTGAACAGCAAGATATAGAGATCCAGAAAATGAAGTAGATTAAGTACAAGAAGCAATAGTCAGAGAGGTTGGACAGCGACTTGAAAAAGGAAGCGGGACTGGAGATGAAGTAAATGACTAAAACTGCGTCGCTCGGGGCTGAAGAGGGACGCTGTGAAGACCATTTTAGTAATGCCTAACAGTGCACAGAGTGAGGCGCACTGACGACGCTACTATAACCGCCCCCCCCCCCCCCCCCCCACCCCCTACGGGGATCTTCCCTGTTAACTCCGCAACAAAAGGAGGTGCGCAATCGAGGTCTTCCACTGTCTTACCCGTTCAACACGAGACAATCTTCTCCTCGTGACCTTTAAGCGATTGGCGTCAGTCGATTCCCCATTTACCATCCCTAAAATTTTTCTGATTCTTGTAATATTGACCTATTGACCCAGAAAACGGAGCGATCATAATATGCTCTCATTTTCCTGAATGAACGGCCAGTTCCCACGCTACAGCCGATCGAAATCTTTCTTGCCTGTTTCTGGACAGCTTCATGTTTGGCGCCATTCTTGTTTTCTTTATGTATTTGCTAGGAAATGGTCATCATACGAAGAAGTTCGAAAATGTGCTCTAAGATTTCTTTTATCAACTGATTATAAAAGAAAAGGCAATACTCATGTGGTATAGTTAATTCAGGCATGTTTTATATAAGAAATCTTTATATTTTACTGCCTTGAAGATTTTAAATTTGTAATATTGCTTTTGTTTGACGGGTTCGTATATTATATTGCCTTTGTGAATGGCGACTGTTTACGTTTATTCTGGATAACCTACTGTAAACGGGATTCAGAGTTAAGTTAAAAATATTCTCGTTGTTCATAAACAGCTCATGGCGGACTTTGAGCCACAGGGTAATCTAACGATATTATGATAAAGACATACAGTGAGGAATTACTTGGCACGTAGGAAATAGCTCCTAACTAACAGTCATTTCATCCAATTCACTCTCTTTATGTATATCTTTTATTATCTTTGCTTTTGTCATACACCTTTTTCCACCTATGGAGGGGTTGGCGCGAGAAGGGTACAGGATTAGGTATCTCAGAATGCCTTTAGGGGTGAGGTTGCTGTTTCTGTCTCTGTACCCTTGAATTTCGACTCTAGCGAACGCTGTTGCCCACTGACAGCTAGCAGACAAGTAGGGGTTAGGCCAGGAACAACCAACGGACCTAGAAAACAGGAGCTTTATGCTACACCACTTTGCTACAGTGCTCTCTTTATTTATTATCTGATAAATAACAAGTGATATTAAGCACTACGATGGTGATACTGTGATTGAGTAATTGACCAAGGTGCGTATGGTATGTGTGAATAAAGGAAAGGTTGCAGAGGAATTAATACAATGGAAAACTGTATGTTTTTAAAATGATGTGACTGTAAACTTCATAGGGCATAATTTTTTAAACTTTTTACTAGAATTTGTATCGTAAAAGTTCGAAAGAGAAATCATGGCAGATAACGGGAGAATTGACAGGGAAGAGTAGCGTTGGTTTAGAAAAGAAAGGTTTGTGCCTGGGTACCTTTGATGGTCTGCCAATTTTATAGATTCCATCTTCGTTGAGAAAACGCAGACATATAACGCAAAAGAAAACTGCTTACGCAGAGAAATATGCCAGATAAATTAACCAGAAAAATATGAATAAGAAGTACAAAGTTATCAAAAATACGAAATAGAATAGAAAGCTTTCAAGGTGGCTATTTTTTTCTTTGTTAAATTCACAAAAGGACTTACATGTGCTGAAGCCCACAAAAGTGGATTAGACATGAATGTTATTACATATTAAAGTTCTTCTGTCATCTAGGAGCTTTTATCATCTCTCTCTCTCTCTCTCTCTCTCTCTCTCTCTCTCTCTCTTTGCTTATGAATAGTGTCTATCATAATGACCGGTATCTTTTAGTTTGTATTTCTATTCTTGCTTTTGTCCGCAGACGTAGGACCCAAGAGTCGCTTGTCTGTCAGGCAATGTGAAATGCTATATATTTTGCGCCTCATTTGCTGGATCAAGTGTTAAAAAATTTTTCTGTCTTTTTTCTCTCTCTGTCTCCTTCATATATATATATATATATATATATATATATATATATATATATATATATATATATATATATATATATATATATGTGTGTGTGTGGTGTGTGTGTGCGTGTGTGTGTGTGTGTAGTACATACATACATACATACACACACACACACACACACACATATATATATATTATATATATATATATATATAATATATATATATAGACGTACATATACATATATTTGTATATATGTAATGTTTTTTTTATGCAGGCTATTCAAAACAATACACACTGCGATCATTTTGACTCTTGATGTTTGTCTCCTTGATAGCTTGGAACATCACCGGTTTTTTTTTAGCTCCCAGAACCTTGAGCTATCTTCCTTCAACTAGCATATCCCCCTTTTCCTATTATGTTAGAAACTTACCGTTATTTTTGTACTTCATCGACTCTGAATCTGCCATATTTATGGCATTTAGAATACCAAATTGTGATATAACGAGTTTCAAAATCATTTGTACCATAATACCAGACTTTATGCTTGGTAGGAAATCCCTTCACTCAGATAGATCGACTCTAATTGACTGTTTTGCTTTTAGTCGGCTCCCTTTCAACAGCACCAAAGGCAGAATAAGTATGAGAGAAGAAAACACAGACTTCTTCTTGTCTCTGAAGACATCCTTTACTTGGCAATGCGCTGTGAAATAATAGGCCTTGTGTCTAATGCTTTCTTTGGCTTACCGCTTGGTTGAATGAGGGCGTCCGCAGCTCAGGTTAATATCATCATTATCATTGCTGCTGAAATCCAAAAGTTAAAGAATAAAACGAACAGAAATGCAAAAGTCCTGAAGACCCCATTAAAGAAGGTAGCCCAAAACGGAAAAAATACAGATTTGAAAAAAAATAGACATGCAAAAGTCGTCAAAAACTAAAAATAGTTTTACAATGAAAATTGATCTTATATAAAGGACGTATATATTTATTTTTTCTAAGTGTGGTTTCAAATGCAGTTGTAACACTGAAAAAAAAATGCATAGAAAATAGCTATTCAGGTTGGATCTGTCACGTATTCCTGAATATCTTTACTGTATTTCGAAATAAGTAACTTGTATATTCTATTCTATCCTCAAAACTGAAGAAATGATCACCTTGTTCCAAACGCCTTAATATCCAGATTGTACACACTACGATAATAATAAATGTGAATAGACATATATTTTTCCTAACATTCTGACCGTAAACCTATGAAATGTTTAGGAAACCAAATGACCTCATCAAGCTCCTTTCTTTAGTTTGGCCAAATGTATAGAGGACCTCACCGCCAAAGCAGAAAATATCGCTTTTATCTGTCATCCAAGAGCGCATGGATTTTCACCTCTTTTTATATTCCCGTATATTTCTGGCGTTCACTTTATTTTTTTATTTATTTTTTTTTTACTTGTCTGGTTGTCTCTTGTTTTCATTGCTAATTCGTGGAATTTAGTATCTGCTGTTATTCATCCCCCTTCTGGGACGAAGTACACATTTCAAGATCTATGATCATTAAACCAAGTCATTTATTCTATTATGAAGTCTAAACAGGTCACTGAATTGTAATGGAAACATGATATCGTGATTTAAAGTAATAATTGATGGAGTTAGCCCTTCCTATATCTACCAGAGTTCCAAGGCTATACAGATACTCTTCTTATTCTCCTCTGTTGAACACAAGGTCAGAGAGACGAAGCTTTCGGTGGAAAAACAAACACTGAAGATCACATTCCAATAATATCACTACAAACAATAAATTGTGTTAGTGGGAGGATAAAGTTAATCTCTGTGATCTGCATTATTTTTCTTCGTCTGAAGAATAACCAAACTGTCCTCATTTCTGAAATTACAGTTCTTTGCGGACATTAAATTTCACGTCACCTTCGTCTTGCGCCGATCGAGTTTCGGAAACGGAAAATATTGAGGGAGATTAAGCAAAGGGTGAAAATTCTTCAGCCCCGGAAAAACCGACCCGTATTTTATATTCTAGTTTTCAAGGCTGACGTCTAAGTTGTTTTTCCTCCCTAATCTGGGTCACGACCATTACCCGAAATAAGCTCATCGCAATCTATATTCTTCTTTTCCAAAAATATCCGCTGCTTATAATCCTTTAATTTTGGCGGAGGTTTGTTGAAGAAATAAGCAAACATTTATTTCCGTTAGCGCTCTTTGAAAACCAACATTTTCTGCTGTTTCAGTTATTCATTTGGCCTGGCTTATTTTTACCTCCTCTTCCTCCTCCTCCTACTACTCCTCCTCCTTATCGTTATTATTGTCTATTCTTTTTTACTGCTGGCTTTTTCAGATTTTTGTTTCTTGCATTTGTATAGAGGAAATTATTATTATTATTATTATTATTATTATTATTATTATTATTATTATTATTATTATTATTATTATTATTATTATTATTATTTTGGTAGAAGACCCTCTTTTAGGCAAATGCTGTTAAAGAGAATGGCAGAATTGAGCGAGAGTATTTTATATGTTGTTTTTTCTATTTTTCTTGCAATTTGCTTCTCAGGCTCAGCGATATTTCTTAGTAACTAGCCAACATTTATATGAATATTGGCCAGTTACTCAGAAACATCGCTGAGCCTGAGAAGCGAATTGTAAGAAAAATAGAAAAAAACAACATATAAAATCAACTCGCTTAAGTTTTCCATTCTCTTTAACAGTATTATTATTATTATTATTATTATTATTATTATTATTATTATTATTATTATTATTATTATTATTCAGAAGATGAACCATATTC
Organism: Macrobrachium nipponense; assembly: GCF_015104395.2. Taxonomy (NCBI): domain Eukaryota; kingdom Metazoa; phylum Arthropoda; class Malacostraca; order Decapoda; family Palaemonidae; genus Macrobrachium; species Macrobrachium nipponense. The sequence goes on along the minus strand of NC_061110.1, from coordinate 27,897,292 downwards.
GTATGGAACAAGCCCACAAATGCCACTGACTCGTATTCAAGCTTCAAGTGCAAACGGGAAGAAATGATTGTTTTTTAAACGTGTAATTTCATCGTCAAGGTATTCCCCCCCCCACCTCTCTCTCTCTCTCTCTCTCTCTCATTTTTCTACATCGTCTCTTCTATACATAAATAACTGATCAACGTTTGGTGTTATCAGAAAACATTTTATTCTTCTTAATTTTCTAATTATTGCAGAATGAAAATGAGCGCTGGAAACGAAACTGTCTTATTGTGGATAAGTTTTAAAACGAAGAGAAAAAATGGCAGAGGATTTTTCCATTTCTAACCGCAAACTTTTCCTTCCATTCTCACAACTGAGAAATGGAAAGCCGACTCTTCTTGCCATTTTGATTTAGAATTTCGGACTAAGAGTCCAACTGCCTCTACGATCCCAGATACCCATGACGTATAAGGATTCTTATAAGACTCCTTTTAAGAATTCTTATACGCCATAGGAATCTAGGATCGTAGAAGCGATGAGATTCCCGGGCTGAAATTCTAAGGAAGAACGGTAAGAAGAGTCGGCTTTAAATTTCTCTAATCAAGTGCGTTATCAGATGGCGGGAGAGTTTGGGTAGCTGGGAACAAGCACTAAGCGAGTGCTAATCCAATATGCTTTATGGGTGGGAGCACAGGGTAAGACATGAAGTTCTGGGGTTACTTAATGAACGGTGATCTAAATTTCATAACAGTGAGGGGACGGAGTGGGGAGAATTACACTCCCTGTTCTTAATTTTTTTTCTCTCTTTCTTTTCTGGTTATGATCGTTCTTAATCAGAGACTTCTTTGTTTGCTAAATACCGCAGTGAATCTAGAGGTGCTTCCGTGTGCGGAGGTTCTTCTCTGTACTTACCGTCGCCAAGAGGTTAATGCCCGGGAAGAGAGTGGTAAGTCAGGAAGAACCTTCTTAATTGGTGTTCTTGAGGCAGACTCGAAGAGAGAGAGAGAGAGAGAGAGAGAGAGAGAGAGAGAGAGAGAGAGAGAGAGAGAGAGCTGCTGTACTCGTGATTTTTTAAAAGTTTTTCATTTAATTTTTCTTTTATCAACAACAAAGTAGGTCCCCAGATCACTGATAGCCACACTGACCGTATTTAACCAGCTTGATTTTCGAGAAACAATACTTCGCTCTCGCCGTTTAGATACCCTGTTGTACAGCACTGTTAAGGAAAAGCGCAATTATGCAGATTAGATAAAAACTGAACTGTAAAGAGGAGATCAGGAGAATGTTCGGGATGTAGATAAGAAGCGAAAACGTAAGAGAAAGTAATTCAGATCAAAAGAAATAATAGTTAAGAAATTTTGTGCACAGGAAGATAGTAGGTAACAAAAAATAAAGACATAGCTAAAAAATTGTCAGGAAAGTGACCAGAAAGTTTCAAATAAAAATCCAAAGCTAAAGTTCGAGTCCTGTTATAAAACTGGCTAAAATTAAAATTGGTTAAAAAACTATTTAATGAATTATTATGGAAACAATGATAACGAATGAGCTGAAAAATATGGGGTTGAGAGGCAGTCACACTCATTTGAAAGTCACAGACAGAGAGAAAGATGAATTTCACCCCTAAGCTAGAAATAAGAAATTTCTCCTCTCTCTCTCTCTCCTCTCTCTCTCTCTCTCTCTCTCTCTCTCTCTCTGGGCATTAACAAATTAAAAGGTACACATTGTCAAAACAACCTGACAGTAATATCAAATACTTTGATATTCTATTATTTGAATAGCTTCCAAGTTTACGAACTTCTGACGAAAGAAATAAATGACATGATGAAACGAAGCGTGACATATAATTTCGCTTTATCAACATGTGTGCAACGTTGAAAGTCGATTTGTAAAAAAAAAAAAAAAAAAAGATACGCTTATCTTTGGGAAGTCTTAAACCTGTAGAAAGAACTTGGATAATAAATAGTCTCTCAAAATAGTAAATTTTGTTCTTGGAAGATGTTATGTCCCCTCCTCTATATATCTTCCTCCTCTATGTCTAAACATCAAGTTCGTATGCTTTTTTTTTTCATCTAAAGAAATATGCGTATTTAGGCGAA
>NC_061110.1:27887714-27890214 GCF_015104395.2 Macrobrachium nipponense | reverse complement strand
CCTTGCATATTCATTGATAAATACCCACTATTGTAGTGACGCCTTGATAACAAAATACATCTCTCTATAGAGTACAGCGATAGCTTAATCTAGCGATATTTCAAAACCTACTGAGAGACCAGATTTTGAAATGATTCAACACCATCAAAATCTTGCCTATTAAAGTGTATCTTTTTCAGCATTACTCTAGTATTCTTGCCTCCAATCTAAGATTTAGTAAACTTATTCAAGATGGATAGTATTTATTTATAAAGGATATTGCAGAAGGACGCCTTTAAGAAGAAAAAAATTCAGTCAGACACCAAAATAATCAACCACTATATCAGACGGGAGTCAGATCTGCTACTTGGGCGTTACACAATGAGTAAATGGCCAAACATATGAGCCCTATACGTGACTGCTGTCTGGAATGTCTATTTCTCTAAAGTTTCGACCTTGATAAAGTAATATCGCGAGAGAAGTACTTCAGAATTACCTGCAGGTGTTACGTCATAAAAGAAAGTCGCAGACGTTTGAAGGATTAATTTCTACTTTCGAAAACACAACACGAATTTGTCCTTCATTCGCAAAGTAGATTAGAGATAATTTCGAAGCAAAGTAGGTTGAATACACAAGGTCTTACCTTTTTTTTTTAAATGTGCTTGAGACCTTGAATTATCTTTAATTTTTGGTAAAAGCAAAATGTAACAAACGGTTGGAACCCTTCAAATCAGTGAGGACCCTCTGATTATCTAAAAACACGTTTCTAAATACCACTCACAGACACTAGGAACCCAGACCAACCTGAGGTCGCAGCCATTGACTGTTGTTACTCACTGGGTTTTCAGAATACAGAAACAAAATTAATACCACGAATGACGCCGCCATAATGGAAGAAGGCACCGCAGTGTCCACTCACGCCTTCTTTTTCTTAGAGGAAAACAAGCATTTTCGTTTTGCATCGGAGCAAAGTACACACCTTGGATTACAAAGGTCGTTACTCATTCCTGCCCACTCACTTTCTGTGAGCATATTGCGTGAAAAACAGCGTAGGAACCAATTCTAGGAAAGTGCGGGGCTTGGGGAGTCAAGGGAGAGGGTTTAGGTGGCATTACTGTCTACCAGAATGGAAAGATAATGAATGGTTGTTCATCACGGAACGAAAGTGGCTCTCCTGAAGAAACCGGGGCGTGATTATCGCTCCTTTTTGGATTATTACGAACTTGGTTATTTTATTCTCGCGAAGACGTCATCGCTTAAATAACAGGTGTCAGGGTGAACCAGCGGGCAAGGTGAACCCCACCTTGGTTAATTCACACTTGAGTCAATTGTGTGACCTTGGACAAAGGGCTTCAACATTAGCGGTTACGTACAAAAAACGAAGTTAATGGAATAAGTTCATCCACGTCTGACGCTCACAAAGCTTTTGATCCGTTAATTGTAACGCTCTCGCTTGACATATATTTTGCTTCGCTCCTTGCTTCTTTTAAATAAGAAACTTCCACAACTGCATGATTTCTTGTATAAGGGGACTGAGTCTCTTGCTGCGGGATATTTGTTATCAGCCATGAAATTCCTTATCATGCGGTGGATGCAAACTGCATCGTTCCTCGATATCTTTCAAAGGTAAGTTATTGAAAGATGATCAGATTTATGTAGGCATATGAGTTGCAAATAATCTCCCATCGATGAATGATTTAGCATTTTGGGGAAACCCAAACACCTTTAGCGGGAGAGTCATTCACCCTGAGGAATTATTAGTTGTTCACTGAAGTTCGGTATGAAATGAAGTAGTAGCTGTTAGTATTAAGAGCGATTCAAAGCGGATTCGTAAGCGATGCAGCTGACTGGGTTAGAGAAGAGACAGAACTCTAATGAAACGAACAGCGGTGATTATCCTTCCTCGCGGATGAAATTGCACTGGTATAGATGTGCTAAAACGTTCTGCATTACACTGACAAACTAGGATCCAGCCTCAATACAGAGCGTTCCCCTCCCCCCCTTTTTTTATTTGCAGTACTTTAGGCTTATATAATTCTCCCAGATAGTTGGGACTGCTGTCGCTGGGCTAGTGGCAGCGTGGAGACCAGTAATAGAGAATTTCATTTCGATTTTTCTGAACGGTAAGAAAAGAGAGTAGGAGGAGTGTCGGGGAAAGGCCATCATCTCTCAGGCGATCCCAGTCCTGGTCAAAGAAAGGTGTGGAAGGGGGTGGGGGGGGGGGTGGCGGGGCGGGGGAGGGGGTGTTGAATACGGTTGAGCATGGTCCAAATAACGAATTGTTAGTAAAACGTGCAACTAAAATAGGTGGTCGCGTGACGGAAAGAATAGGTTACAATGAGGCTTTAGAGAGCAATCTGCCATCGCATCGAAATGTTATAAAGGATTTTGTTTGTATGGTGTTTTTACGTTGCACGGAACCAGTGGTTATTCAGCAACGGGACCAACGGCTTTACGTGTCTTTTGAACCACGTCGAGAGTGAACTTCTATCACCAGAAATACACATCTCTCACACCTCAA